>NC_133619.1:301176830-301438864 GCF_048593235.1 Sminthopsis crassicaudata | reverse complement strand
AATGATAAACCACAAATCCAAATACTGAAGATGAAACTTGCTACATATCTTCTAACAGAGAGTGATGAACTTAAAAATATGTTCTATTTTTAAATGTAGATAATATGTGAATTGAAAAAGAATAAGGAGGAAGAGGAAGACGAGGAGAGGAAAGAAAGAAAGAAAGAAAGAAAGAAAGAAAGAAAGAAAGAAAGAAAGAAAGAAAGAAGAAAGAAAGAAAGGAAAAGAAAGAAAGAAAGAAAGAAAGAAAGAAAGAAAGAAAGAAAGAAAGAAAGAAAGAAAGGAAGGAAGGAAGGAAGGAAGGAAGGAAGGAAGGAAGGAAGGAAGGAAGGAAGGAAGGAAGAAGGAAGGAAGGAAGGAAGGAAGGAAGGAAGGAAGGAAGGAAGGAAGGAAGGAAGGAAGGAAGGAAGGAAGGAAGAAAGAAAGAGAGAGAGAGAGAAAGATAGAAAGAAAGAAAGAAAGAAAGAAAGAAAGAAAGAAAGAAAGAAAGAAAGAAAGAAAGAAAGAAAGAAAGAAAGAAAGAAAGAAAGAAAGAAAGAAAGAAAGAAAGAAAGAAAGAAAGAAAGAAAGAAAGAAAGAAAGAAAGAAAGAAAGAAAGAAAGAAAGGAAGGAAGGAAGGAAGGAAGGAAGGAAGGAAGGAAGGAAGGAAGGAGGGAAGGAAGGAAGGAAGGAAGGAAGAAAGAAAGAAGGGAAGGAAGGAAGGAAGGAAGGAAGGAAGGAAGGAAGGAAGGAAGGAAGGAAGGAAGGAAGGAAGGAAGGAAGGAAGGAAGGAAGGAAGGAAGGAGGGAAGGAAGGAAGGAAGGAAGGAAGGAAGGAAGAAAGAAAGAAGGGAAGGAAGGAAGGAAGGAAGGAAGGAAGGAAGGAAGGAAGGAAGGAAGGAAGGAAGGAAGGAAGGAAGGAAGGAAGGAAGGAAGGAAGGAAGGAAGGAAGGAAGGAAGGAGGGAAGGAAGGAAGGAAGGAAGGAAAGAATTAACTGAGGAACCAAAGGAAATTTTAACTATAAATTAAAATGATGCCTCTGAGAAAAATGCTAACCTTGAGGATGAAAAAGTCCAAAATTAAAAATAAGAAGCTATAATCCTGAAAGTTGTAGCTAATATCTTTCTGTTTGAAAAAGTTTAGTTGTTTAGGACAAGAAATTTTCATTCCAGAGAAGAAACATTCATTCCAACTTAAGCTCAAAGAATTTTATAGGTTATGCATTTGGAAGAAAAGTTTTTAAGATTCTCTCCACTATCTTCCCCTACCCCAATCAAATTATTTTAATTAAGAAAATTAAGGACTTTGGCCAAAAACAATTTTAAAGCCTTTGAACTTATAATTTTTTTACATGAAAGTCATAGTCTCTCTGCTGAAAACTTCATTAGGAGCCATAATTTATAACTTCATAGTTTTCTATCCAATCTATGCTTACCAACAACCAACACCATGGGGTCAGTAGAGAAAATCAAGTAGTAGCCCTCTGAGGACCAAGTGAGAATAATGTTTGTCAATGTCAGTCAAAATCCTTCACAATATAGCCCTCTCCTACTTTTCTAGGCTTATTACACCTTACTTCCCACCACATACTCTTCCATTTAGCAACATTGGCCTCTTAAGCTGTTCTACAAACAAGACACTCCATTTTAGCTCTAGTTGTTTTCTCTGGATGTCCCACATTCCTGGAACACTCTCCTCCTCCATTTTCAAAAATTAACCTTCCTGGATTTCTTTAAGTACTAATTAAAATCCTGTTTTTTACTGGAAGCTTTTCCTAGCCTTTCTTAATTCTTATGCCTTCCCTTTGTTAAGCCATAAAAGACCAGCAAAAAACAGGCCTACAAAGAGGTGTGAGAATAATTTGAGAGGAATTCAGTGAGCCTACAGTGACAGGGTTGTGAGTTTCTCTTCCATGCATGTACCTTGGACACATGTGCACTCTATGTGTTTGTCCCCCCTATGAATTTTTTTATATTATTTTTATTGATGGTGTGTATTTGTAAGGAAAATGTGTTCAAATTTTATGGGAGAAATATTTTATTAGTACTTTCCTTGCTAAGCAACATCATTAAATGCCTTTGCTTTGAGCTAATTGTTTTCATTTGTAGAGAAGAATCTCATTATAATAGTTATTATTGTTACAATTATCATTATTAGTTATTGCCATATATTATTGTTAATAACTAGTCTTTACACAGAGCCTTAAGATTTGATGAAAAGCTTTATATAATTCCTCCTTTTTATTTCAGTATAGAACTTTGCTGATATAGGATTATTTTGCATGATCATAACACAAGAAGGAGGTTAATAAACTATAGAATCGTTTAATTCTAAAAGACTGCAATCAGTATTGTGAAGAACTTCTAAGATCCTGACAAATAAGGATTTTTTTGAAAATTATTCTAGAGAAGATTTAAGGAACATATGTTAATTGTTTTCAAGTTTAAAGACTTGTCAGTGGAAAAATAATTATGTTTGTTCCACTTGACCCCAGAAGATAGAACTAATAGGAATTGGTGATTGCAAATAGATAAATTTAGGCTTAATAGAAGCCTAAAAGTAAAACCTTACCAAGAGTAAGAACTATGAAAAGGTGGAATATACTGTCTTGAGAGGCAGGGGCCTCTCCCTCATTAATGGTCTTTGAAAAAGGCTGATCATGTGTTCAGTATATTGTAGAGGATTCTTGTATGAGTTAAACCAGACAGACTGAAGTTCCTTCCAACTTGATTCTGTAAGGCTGTAAGATGATATGCATACCACAATTGTGGAGGAAATAATTTTTTTTCTTTTTCCAAAAGAAGAATTTATTGGACTCAAAATAAATTCAACATCTTGCTTTCTCATCTCTGATGCTGAAATCCTTTTCTTCCTTCAAAATATGTCTCAGGTGCTATATACTTCATGAAGCCTTTTCCCAAGTCCATGATCTCAACTTCCTTATATTTTCTTACAATTTTTTCCTTATATGTTAACATTTTGTCTAGATGTCTAATTTTATCCAATGCATTCAATCTTGCATCATATTTATTTGTGTATCTGTTTAGTCTCCCATCAGATCCTAATTCTGTGATAGTAAGGATTATCTCAGTCTTCATCTTCATATTCTCAAATCTAGCTGGTACCTAACATAAAATTAGAACTCAATAAATGTTTAATGAGTTCCATTAAAAAGATAAGAAAAAGAAAGAAGTATAAGTCATCTTATCAGATCCTCTCAACAATCTTGAGGTAAGTGCTATTATTACTTCTATTTTATGGGTCATTTAATGAATCAATAAATATTTATAATGCCTATATGTGTCAAGCACTGTGCTAAGACAACCCTGCTCTCAAGAAGCTTGAAATTTAATGGGAGAGACAACATGATAAATTTGAAATAATTAGCAGAAAGAAGGTGCTAGAATTAAGGAAGATAAGGAAAAAAGGAAAGGCAATATTGGTGAAGAATGGATTTTAGGCAGAAAGAAGCCTGTCTAAAGTGGTGAGAAAGGAAAACATTCCAGGTATGAACCCTAACCCTAAATTTCATGGAGTCAGAATATGGAGATAAGAAAACTGATCTGAGAAAGATCAATTTTATGATGTTTATTTGCTTATCCAAATGTTCTATTCTTTCTCTAATATCAATGTTTAAATGTTTGAATAAATATCTCTCTCTCTCTTCCTCTGTAAAGATGAGAAAGAAAGAGTAAAGAAGTAGAAAAATACACTTATCTCATCTCTTGATCACACCAATGAAAGCCTGATATTTTAGAACATAGGTTATAACCAGTCTTGTAGTGAAGAACAAATGTATGTTAAGTTCCCTAAAAATCTTAAAGGTGATAACAAATGGGAGTTTTTATTACTAAGGCACTGCTGCTGCCTTTGTGGCACCTTTTCCTGATTATAGACAAAATAAGTAAATAAATAAAGAAAAGAAAAGAAAAGAAAAAGTAAAGAAAAAATAATCAGCTTATCCAGAACTAAATTTGAAAATCTCCATATTTAAGGATGATGGCAAACATCCAAAATTCATGTTATTTGGTATCCAATTGCCCAAATATATCATAGTAGATAGTGAGATAATATGTGTGTGTGAGAGACAGAGAGACAGATATATATATAGAGAGATATATATATGTGTGTGTGTGTGTGTATGTGTATGTGCAAATTATAGCATATTTATATGTCTCAGGAGGAAAACACAGGAACTCAGATTAATTTTGACTATTGATAATAAAAAACCACTAAAAATGTAATTCAACAAAATACTTTGTTATGCACGTCTCTGGATCCTTTAATGGGATGATAATTGCACTGTGACCTTTCTTCAAAAAGAATGAAATACTGTGCATAAATTGACTTTTCATGTGCTCTTAGCTTTAACCTTGGAATGTAATAATTACCCAAAATTATCAGAGCTGAAAGGCATGGGATTGACCATTGGGAAATTATACTCTAATCATGGCTGAGGCTCAGAGATATTAAATTAAATTTGCAGTTTTAAGCAAATGAAAAAAATTACCTACTTTTTTTTTTTAAAAAATGATTGTTTTTAGAGAAATAATATGATGATTTCACATTTGGGGGCCACAATCTAGGGGTGGGGATGGAGGGAAGGAGGGGAAAAGTTGGAACAGAAGATTTTGCAAGGGTCAATGTTGAAAAATTACCCATGCATATGTTTTGTAAATAAAAAACTATAATAAAAAAGAAAAGAAATTATATTACCTATTGTTTTCTTTTAATTAATTGGTTTTAGTTGGGTCATTATTTTTAATGTATAATATAATAATATCTGTGTTTAGTCTCCAGGTTCAAATCTGAAGAAGTCTAGTGATCCCAATTTGTTAGGCAAAGAGCATATGTTACTTAATAAATCAATATTCTCAGAAACTTGGAAAAAAACATTTTGGGGCCACAGTTTTCTCATCTATAAAATGAAGAGACTGAACTACATTATTTCAAAAGGTCATTTCCAGGTCACATGAACTCCCTTTTCCAGTACAAGTCAGTATATATCTAAAACTTACAGTCTTAGAAAATTGTCTGGATTATTTAAATGTTAAGTGATTTGTCCAGTGAGGTTACACAATCAGTATGAGTTAGAAGTACATCTTAGACTCAGGTCTTAGACAATTGTCAATCTACTGTGACATCCTTCCTCTCATGTTTCATACATAGTAAGCACTGAAAAAAATTGTTGGAATGAGTCGAATTTGAGAAATAAGACCAATACACGTGAAACAGAAAAACTTATGTCTTTAATTAATATCCAATTATTCTTAGAAAGGAAAGATTTTTGAGGGCTTGAATAGTCAGGGAAGACTTCAGGAGCAGATAAGATTTAAGCAAAGCCCTGAAGAATGGGTATCATTTAAATAGGTCAGGGATATTCCTGATGGGGACAAAGCATGAGAAAAGATACAATAAGATGTTTGGAGTAGCATCCTAATAGGAATAGTGGGAGATATGGTGGATAGGAAAAGTATAGAATTGTTATAATAAATGTTAGATATTAAAAACCAGACAAAAGAGTTTGTAGTTGATTTTTTAAAAAAGGTAAAATGGAGTTATTATGAGTAAAGAAGTTATATATTTAAGAAGTTGAAATGGCAGTAGTATGCAATTTGGCAGGGAGATTGGAATCTGGAGTCTAACTTGAAGTTATTATACAATCGGCTGGTAACAGCATGAATGAAGCGGAAGAAATAAATTCAAAAAATTTGAAAAAAGAAACTATAGAATTAAATGGCAGATTGATTATAGGGAATGAAGAAGAGGACAGAGTTAAAAATGCAATAAAAAATTAGTCTAAAAATTTGAAGAGTCTATTTAATACAAAAAAGAAAGTTGAAGAAGGTAATGAAGTAATAGTATTATAATATTGTGGATTAGCAGTTAGGAAACAGATAGGGATAAAGATGATTAAGTTAATTTAGACTTCCTGACTGAGGTAATGGTTGGATAACAACAAAAAAGAACAAGAATAAAAACAATGATGAGAAGAAAGAGGAGGATGAAGTTGGCATTTATATTACAAGGGAGTTTTACCAGTATGGAAGATCAGGTGAATAAAGAATATTCATTGCCCAGATTCAACATTCATTAGACATTCTAAAAAGTTTGTCTATCAATTTGTATAACTGGGTACTTCATCTCAAATCTGGACTATTAGTTTGCTGGTGAATTTGACTACCTCAAGTCTCTCCCTACTCCAATCCTTCCTTCATTTAGCCACTAACGTGACTTTCCTAAAATTAGGACTTTCCAAGTCAAACCATATCAATTATACACACACACATACATACAGAGAGACAGACAGACAAACACTAAATAAACTCTATTGATTCCCTATTTCCATTCAAGATCAAATGCAAAATCCTCTGTTTAATTTATAAGGCTCTCCATAATCTAATCCCCTAATACCTTTACAATCTTCCTGCATCTTCATGTCTACCTCAGACTCTACAATACAATGATACTGGCTTCTTTGCTGTTCTACACACAAGAAACACCATCTCTCTGCACATTTTCTCTGGTTGGTCTCCACTTCATTTCATCTACTAATATAAGTATGTTATCTGTCCTATCATTCAACTCATTTTAAAAAAATATTCAGTAGAAGAGAGTAAAAAAATAATTCTTGCCTCTTGATTCATTGATTCTTATTCTTTTAATCTGTTTATACAAGCAGATCCAAATTCCCAAATTCTTCTAACTGTAATGCAATCCACACTTCATCTTGTTCTTTGGCATATCATGAAAGATTGTGAATTGCCTCATGGAAATTCAGGTATATTTTGTCCATGGCATTTCTTTGCTCTAATAAACTTATCCAAATAAGAAATGATGTTAATCTAATGTGATTTTTCTCTTGATGAATCCCCTTTGGCTCTCAGCACTCAAAGCTTTCCAAGTGATTGTAAACCATTTTAGTACTATTGTAGTGGTGATGGTTTGGCTTGATGAGCATGGTTATTCAATCACTTTTATTTGCCCCAATCCTGCCACTGAATTCATTGCCCAGATTTGTTTCTTGGTATAAACATTTTCTGAGCAAGGAAGTAAAACAAAAGGGCCCATAATTCTCTCCATTTTTTATTAGGTAACACTCTAGCAAAACATTTCAGCATAAAATCTTCCTCGTCTCCTTGGATGCTCCCCCTCAATTGCCTCCTCCTAAATGTTTTTATAATAAATATAGCCAGACTAAATAAAGTCTTAAGTTAACACTGTTTATAAAGATAAAATAAATGTTTATTGTAATAATGAAGATGATAACAATAACTAATATTCTGTAGTGTTTTAAAGTGTATAGATTACATATATCATCACATTTGATCTTCATAATAGTACTATGAGATAAATGGCATTATTATTTCTATTTTACAAATGAGACAAAAGCTTAAGTGGCTTGTTCAGGGTTACACAACTAGTAAATATCTGGGGAAGGATTTAACATAGGTCTTTTTGAGTGTTAAATTCAGAACTCTATCTGCTATGCCACCTTTTAAAATTAACCAAAAAAGATAAGAACATTTTGCCCATATGTATATGTGTAAGTTATTGCTATTGTTTTATTTTGTAGGATAGTTTTAAGCATAATGTGATTTCTTTATCTTTTTTAAATGTCTATTTTTACTATTGCCTAATTGAAGATCATGATTTCCACCCCCTGCTTTTCTGATTCTATCTGAAATATAATTAAATTCTTTTAAAGTTGCTCCATTTAACTATGTGAATTTCTACTTTTCAAATATATTTCTTATAATTATATATAAAAATACATGTGTTTGAGTGTGTGCATGTGTTTTGCTGGATTGTACTTCCTAAACCATTCTTTTAGCTTTTTCCTTTTTATGGATAAGTTCGTTTCTTTACCCTTAATGGTTATTATTATTATTATTATTATTATTATTAATGTTCCCTCTTTTACATTTTCTTATGTTTTTCCTTCTCTTTGCTCTGTCCCTCTTTACAAAGAGAAAACAGTGGAAGAAAGTAAGATAATTAACAATAGTAATCTATATTTGATTCTATCTGCTTATGTTTTACTACTCCATCCTTCCCCTTGCCCAGACCCTGATCACCAATTGTTCTTATATTTTGTTATTTTTCTTTTAATTCCCACTTTTGAGCTAATCAATAAAGTTGAAATTTATTTTATTTATAATAAATTTCAATTCTCCCTCTATGCCAAGCTCTTTCCCTCACTTTCCTGCCTATTTCTTTGTCAATCATGAAATTAATGTTCATTAAATGTTTATCAAGTATGTTAAGTTCTGGGGACAAAAAGTTAGAGGAAACCATGATCTAATGGAAAAGATAAGTAGTGCAAATGCAGATAGACATATCTAGATGTAAATATATAGGATAAAATGGAAAAATCAGCTAGAGGGAGTTTAAGATATTTCTACATAAAACTTTTCATTTATTATTGGTATTCCTTTGTTCCTATCAGATAATACTGCAATTCATGAGATCAAATCACTTTCCACTCCTTTTCCATCTATATTTTTCTTGCATATCACAGTTATGAAAGTTCCTCCCTCTTCATCATTTCTTCCCTTGTATATTCCTTTTTCCCTTCCTTTAAAAAAAAAACAAAGAGAATTAATTTCTCTTTTAATTAGAATGTAAGCACTTTATCATTAGATCCTTTCAATTATTTAAATTTATTTCCTTTTCTAGGTTTATTTTTACTCCAATTTTTGCATTTTAATTTCTATTCAGTTCTATTAATTTCATCAGGAATGCTTGAAAGTCACCTATTGCATTAACAAATCCTCTATTCTCCCTATGTAGTGTTTATCATACTTAATCTCAAAGAATAAATGAATTTTAGGTTGTAAGCCTTCATTATTTGACTTTTAGAATATTTTATACCAAGATTTATTTTTTTATATATTAGTTTCCAAGTCTTGCAAAATCCTGTGATTCCTTGATGCAACACTTGTTACCTGCTTTTAATTCTTTTCTTGTGACAGGAAAGCTTTAGATTTCAGCTATGACAATTCAGGAAAATTTCAACTTGGATTTTCTATTTTTACTTGATTTCTTATAATAGAATTTGTCAGCTTTCCTTCATTATTTCTTTAATTGAGAGCTGAGTGCTTTTGTGACCATTCATATCATCATCTTAGTCATTGGTCTTGTGCCATTATTTTATATTTAACCTGCATTACTAACTTTATTCACAACTTCTATATCTAGCAAGAATGATCAGGAAGCTCTCTGATTTGCTGGACTGAAGATCCTCTCTCATTCAGCTGCACATGGACTTTGACTCTTTATTGAGTGACATGTATCTCATTGTTCATATGTCACTCAACTCACTGGGGATCAATAAAGAATATATCCCTAGATCTTGATATATTCTTGATTGCTACCCAGTGACTAGGACTATACAAAATCAGATTGGTAACTGAAAGTCAAAGGGAAGAACTTTTATTAGAAGGGGTCCTCTCATGTTGGTCTACAAGAGATATGGAAATTACTTCACTTTTAAGATAATCATCCAGAATTTCATATTCTTGGATTTGGATGGGGAGGGTAGAAAAATTTCTATGAAAAGATAAGCTTGTACCACAAGTAGATAAAAAATACAAAATATACTTGCTTAAATGTGCCTGAATCCCTGTATTCTTTTCTCTACCTTTTTGCTTTGTTTCCTTGTAAGAATAATTGATCCTTTATTATCAAGCCTGAGAAAAAGATATTTCCAACCTTGTTGATTACTTCATTTATCAAAAGTTCAAGAGTTCTACTGGGAAGTGAATGTAAACTCTTAGCACTACTGTCTATCTACCCAGGTTACTTATACCTTTGGAATCTAATACAACAAGAAAATGGTATTTACACACATATATTGTATCTAGGTTATATTGTAAAACATGTAAAATATATGGGATTGCCTGTCATCAAGGGGAGGGAGTAGAGGGAGGGAGGGGATAATTTGGAAAAATGAATACAAGGGATAATGTTATAAAAAAAATTACTCATGCATATATAATGTCAAAAAAATTTATAAATAAAATTAAAAAAAAAGTTCAAGAGTTCTGAATTTGGGCATCAGCCAATCAGAGGGACTTTTATCTTTCTCTAGGTAAAAGATAACCATGGTAAGAATCATCCTGTAGCATTGTTTTTTTTTTTTTTCTTAAACAACCTTCATCCTCTATAACTATAAAATCTGGTCTTTGTGAGCTACTCAGACTGTGTAGCTTCAAGAGAAATTTTTTAATATATCTATTTAGCAGTCCCACAAAGTACCTTTACATTCTAGGAGAGTATGATGGGTATAATAGAAAATTTGAAATGATTTATGTATTCTCTGTTTGGTAACGCATGCTTGTGAGTCTTTTGTATCATATAGATACTCTTTGGTAGATAAAATATGTCATATAACTGAAGCCCATATTGAATATTAAATTCCTTTTTTTTAAAAGGAATCCTCTTACTCAAATTTGGGGGAGGTTCTGTACATGTTTCAAGAAATCATGAACAAAGAAATAGTAGGTTAAAATATAATTTGGGCTTAACATTCTATTCCATCAAATAGAGTAATATTCACTACTGAGTTCCATTCTTGACCATTTCCTTGAGTTACTCCAATTTAATTCTTGATCACTCCCTCAAGTGTTGTCCCAAAGTAATCAAAAGGAGCTCCATATAAGCCAAACTCTACTTCTTTTAGAATGAGAAAAATAATCATCTTAACTACATAAGAATTATTTTGTTATTGCCCTAAATTTCAGGTGCCACCCTTACTCCATATTCCAGGGGTTTTAGCTTTTGCTTTTTACCTTTTGTACATATTCCTGAAGGAAAAAATTTGCAAAGGATTTTAAACTGGAGAAATATGCATTTGTCCATTTTTTCAGCAGAACTTAAAAGGCGTGGTGTGTACTTCCACAAGGTTTATTTGAAAGAGGTTTTACAAGTATAGCTTGCCCAGATTAACAGAGGAAGAAGTAAATTGTCCCATTTTAGAAAAAAGAAATAGAACAAGCTATTAATCAACTCCCTAAGAAAAAATCCCCAAGACCACATGGATTTACATGTGAATTGTACCAAATATTTAAAGAACAATTAACTCCAATGTTATATAAACTATTTGAAAAAAAAAATAGGGAGTGAAGGAGTCCTACCAAATTCCTTTTATGACACAGACATGGTACTGATACCTAAACCAGGTAGGTTGAAAACAGAAAAAGAAAATTATAGACCAATCTCCCTAATGAATATTGACGTAAAAATCTTAAATAAAATATTAGCAAAAAGATTACAGAAAATCATCACCAGGATAATAAACCATGATCAAATAGGATTTATACCAGGAATGCAGGGCTGGTTCAATATTAGGAAAACTATTAGCATAATTGACTATATCAATAACCAAATTAACAAAAACTATATGATCATCTCAATAGATGCAGAAAAAGTATTTGATAAAATCTAACATCCATTCCTATTAAAAACACGTGAGAGTACAGGAATAAATGGACATTTTCTTAAAATGGAATCTATTTAAAACTGTCAATAAGCATCATATGTAATGGGGATAAACTGGAACCATTCCCAATAAGATCAGGAGTGAAACAAGGCTGCTGACTATCACCATTCCTATTCAATATTATATTAGAAATACTAGCTTCAGCAATAAGAGTGGAGAAAGAGATTAAAGGAATTAGAATAGGTAATTATTAAACCAAAATTATCACTCTTTACAGATGATATGATGGGATACTTAGAGAACCCCAGAGAATCTACTGAAAAGCTATTAGAAATAGTCCACAACTTTAGTAAAGTTGCAGAGCACAAATTAAATCCACATAAATCCTCAGCATTTTTATACATCACCAACAAAATCCAACAGCAAGAGATACAAAGAGAAATTCCATTTAAAATAACTGTCAATGGTATAAAATATTTGGGAATCTATCTGTCAAAGGAAAGTCAAGAACTATATGAGCAAAACTACAAAACACTTTCCACACAAATAAAGTCAGATCTAAACAATTGGAAAAATACTAAGTGCTCTTGGATGGTCCAAGTGAATATAATAAAGATGATAATACTACTTAAACCAATCTGTTTATTTAGTGCTATACCAATCAGACTTCCAAGAAACTTATTTTAATGACTTAGAAAAAATACACAATTCATTTGGAAGAACAAGAGGTGAAGAATCTGAAGGGAACTAATGAAAAAAAAAAATCAAATGAAGGCAGCTTAGCTGTACCTGATCTAAAACTATATTACAAAGCAGAGGTCACGAAAACTATTTGGAATTGGCTAAGAAATAGACTAGTTGATCAGAGGAATAGGTTAGTTTCACAGGACAAAATAATCAATAATTTTAGCAGTCTAGTATTTGACAAACCCAAAGATCCCAACTTTTGGGATAAGAATTCACTATTTGACAAAAACTTCTGGAAAAACTGGAAATTAGTATAGCAGAAACTAGGCATTGACCCACACTTAACACAGTACACCAAAATAAGGTCAAAATGGGTCCATGATTTAGGCATAAAGAATAAGATTATAAATAAATTAGAAGAACATAGGATAGTTTACTTCTCAGACTTGTGGAGGAGGAAGTTATTTGTAACCAAAGAAGAACTAGAGATCATTATTGATCACAAAATAGAAAATTTTGATTATATCAAGTTAAAAAGCTTTTGTACAAATAAAACTAATGCAAACAAGATTAGAAGGGAAGCAATAAACTGGGAAAACATTTTTACAATTAAAGGTTCTGATAAAAGCCTCATTTCCAAAATATATAGAGAATTGATGCTTATTTATAAAAAATCAAGCCATTCTCCAATTGATAAATAGTCAAAGGATATGAACAGACAATTTTCAGATGATGAAATTAAAACTATTTCTACTCATATAAAAGGGTGTTCCAAATCACTATTGATCAGAAAAATACAAACTAAAACAACTCTGAGATATCACTACATACCTGTCAGATTGGCTAAGATGACAGGAAAAGATAATGAGGAATGTTGTAGGGGATGCGGGAAAATTGGGACACTGATGCATTATTGGTGGAGTTGTGAATGGATCCAACCATTCTGGAGAGCAATTTGGAACTATGCCCAAAAAGTTATCAAACTGTGTATACCTTTTGATACAGCAGTGTTACTACTGGGCTCATATCCCAAAGAGATATTAAAGAAGGGAAAGGGACCCATATGTGCAAAAATGTTTGTGGCAGCCCTTTTTGCAGTGGCTAGAAACTGGAAATTGAATGATTGCCCATCAATTGGAGAATGGTTGGGTAAATTGTGGTATATGAATGTTATGGAATATTATTGTTCTGTAAGAAATGACCAGCAGGATGAAAACAGAAAGGCTTGGAGAGACTTTCATGAACTGATGCTGAGTGAAATGAGCAGAACCAAGAGATCCTTATACACTTCAACAACAGTATTATATGAGGATAAATTCTGATGGAAGTGGATATCTTCAACAAAGAGAAGATCTAATTCAGTACCAATTGATCAATGATGAACAGAACTAGCTACACCCAGAAAAAAAACACTGAGCAATGAATGTGAACTACTTGCATTTTCGTTTTTCTTCCCGGGTTATTTTTACCTTTCTGAATCTGATTTTTCTTGTGTAACAAGAGAACTGTACAAATATATACACATATATTGTATTTAAGATATACTTTAACATGTTTAACATGTATGAGACTGCCTAACATCTAGGGGAGGGGATAGAGGGAGGGAAGGGAAAAGTTGGAACAGAAGTGATTGCAAGAAACAATGTTAAAAAATTACCCATGCATATATTCTGTCAATAAAAAGCTACAATTAAAAAAACAAAGAAAGAAAGAAAAAGAAAAGGGTTTTATATATATTATTTATTTAAGAACTTAAGCATTCTGTAAATCTGGTCCTTTTTACCCATTGTTCCACATTCATGATTTCACTATCCTGAGAATATGGGTTCTCTTAGAATCACTTCTATTCTAGGAGATTGCATTTCTCTCCCAAAGCCAGGATAGTGCGATAGAACTGTGTGAAAGTACACAAATAGAGCAGATAAATTTATGCCAGACGTACATTTGGCCTCAATACACTAATCATCATGCTTTTAAAGTATTCTGAATGAAAACTAATTCTTTTGGAACACACCAAAGCATATTTTAGAGCCCCACATGCCAAGGTCTCAAAGCCAGGATATCTCTGAAATTCAGCTACCAACTGACAATAATTGGAAATCCGGAATTCATTCACTCCAAGTTCAGAAGGGTCTCGTTATCATGGTTGAGTCTAAACTATGATACCAGTAAACATTCTCCTAAAGTGAATAAATCATTTTTTTTAATGTTTGGAAATAGAGGAGACAAAGTGAGAAAGAGGTGAAACAAGAAACTCAAAAGGAAGACAAGACTTAATGTGTGAGTACCTCCTACCCTACTTCCATAATAACTAGTCCAAAAATAGTCTTTATCTCCTCACTGATTATACACACATGGGAATAACAGCATACTATCGTTAATTAGAACCATGAGATGAAATTTTTCTTCTATCTATTCTATGTTGCTCAATTGTTTTCAGTCATCTCTATGGCCCCATTTGGGATTTTCTTGGCAAAGATCCTGAAGTGTTTTGCCATTTCCTTCTCCAGCTTATTTTACAGATGAGGAAATTGAGGCAAACAGAACTTGCCCAAGGTCACATAGCTAGTGTCTAAGGCCAGATTTAAACTCAGAAAAAAAAATGAGTCTTCCTGACCCACACCTGGATGTCTATTTACTGTCACCTTGATATATATAGAGATACAATTAAATCTGCCCAACCCTAACCCTAAAAAGATATCTCTGTCTTCAAGAAATATAACCTAGGAAGTTAAAATATTTCTTATTATTTTGTAACTTACAACTGAAACATTTGATTTATCATCTTCTCCCTTCATCTCTTTGGTTTTTCTCTAAAGATTTAACGGGAGGCCAAGGAGAGTTTTCAAACTTCAATCAAATTTCATACTATTTACAGAAATACTTGATTGCCTTAACTCTTGCAGTGATCCTCAAACTTTTTAAATAGGGGGCCAGTTCACTGTCCCTCAGACTGTTGGAGGGCCGGACTATTGTAAAAATAAAAACTCACACTCTTTCTCCTCCCCTCATCCCATTTGCCATAACCCGCTGGGCCACATAAACGTCCTCAGCGGGCCGCATCTACAGCCGTGGGCTGTAGTTTGAGAATCCCTGCTCAGAATAATTATTAAGGATCACATTTTCAATTTATAACATCATTGCTGATGCTTTTTTATGTTTTTCATGAGCTGTCAATTTCTTGTTAATACTTCTTAAATGGCTTTTCTCAAGTAAGACTATCCTTTAATTCAGTGGCATCTAACCTTCCAAACATCTTTCTTGATCATTGTTTAGTTAGTTTTTGGAGTTACTGACTATAAAATAGAATTTAATTGTACCTCCAAAATCCCTCCTAGAGGATACTTAGTTTAAAGGCTGCATGATAGGCAACTAGACTTGCAGTCAGGAAAATTTGGTTTCAAGGTCTGACTGATACATATTCCTGACACATATTAGAACTTTGTGTCTCTAGGCAAGTTATTCAACTTACTCCTCACAAGTACTTTACTACAAATTACCAATGAGAATTTCCTAACCTGGAGTGTGCTTCACCATGAAATCATAGATTGAAAGAAACAAACAAAAAATAGATATGGAAGGGAATACAAGTACAAATTTTAAAGGAAGGATATTATCTTTATCTTAGATCTTTTGGGATTTCAACTTTATGTTTACAGGATCACACATACTCGTACATATATATGTGCATGTATATGCATGTATGTATGTATAATATGTGTAATATGTGTGTGTATATATGTAGAAATATATATATATATAATAGATATATTTATCAGCCGAATATATCTACACTAAAAAATTCCTGCTCTTTCTCCAGAACACTCTTTCTGTTAAAAACAATTTCCTGTCAAATGAATCTAAACTTTTCTGCCAGTTGACTGTTTTTCTGATTCCATTTCCAAATACAACCACATCCTTTTGTAATCTGTTTGCAATTAAAAATATTTCTAATCCACACCACAACAAAGCTAAAAATAGATACATGACCTAAATATAAAAGGTCACACCATAAAAAAATTTTAAAAAAGAACAAGATTTGGTACCTTTAACAATTATGGCGAGGGAAAAATACTTAAGCAAACAAAGGATATATGTGATGTTATATATGCACATTTGTATTGGAAATATACAGAAAGAAAGCACACTAATACATTGTTGGAGCTTGAACAATTTGGAATTTCATGAAAACAAAAATGTGACAGAAATTTTCATGTTCTGTGATCCAGAAATTGTCTACTATTAAATATGTTATACATCCTGAAGGTTAAAAGAAAAGACCCATATATATACCACATAATAATAGCTAGCATTCATATTCAGGGTTATAACATAATATTAACATAAATGTTAATCCATTTAACTTCATAATAACATCATAAGAGTGATATTATTATCTTCTTTTTTCATATGAGGAAAGTGAAACTCAGAGAGGCTTAAATGATTTGTTCAGAGTATAAAACTAGTAAATGACTGAGGCAAGATTTGAACTTAAGTCTTTCTAACTTCTAATTTGCTACTTTAGTTCAAAGTAGATGCATATAGATGGAAGAATGTCTAAACAAATTGTGGTATGTGAATATAATGGAATATTACTGTGCACTAAAATTCAATAAATATAACAAATTTGGAAAACATGGGAAATTAATGAATCAATGCAAAGAGAAGAAAAGAGAACCAAGCAAGTAATATATACAATCAATTCATCAAAGAAAGTATAGAATGAACAATAAAAATTTAAAAAAACACCATATACTCATAACTGCCAAAGTTGACCTAAGGGTCGAGAAAATATTCCTTGAATATTATTGCATATATATTGATGAACTGATGCTGAGTGAAATGAGCAGACCCAGGAGAACATTGTATCTAGTAACTGTAATGCCAGAGAAACTGAGGCAAGATAAAGATTAGAGAGTTTTTAATATTTTATTTGGATTTCTGAAAGGAAGAAATTGTGCTGGGGGCATGATGCCCCCATGGCTGATGTCCAAGCTCAGATACACAAATTGGGGAAGGAGGGAGAAAAAAAAATTTGGAACACAAAATCCTTCACAAATGAATGTTGAAAATTATCTTTACATGTTTTGGAAAAATAAAATATTATTGAGGCAAAAAAAAAAAAAGAAAGAAAGAAAAGAAAAGTCAGCTTGTCCCCACCTTTGCAGAAGGACTTTGGAAGTGGACTATTGAGTATACAATCAGATACAGTTCATATGTTGGTGGATTTTGATGAATAAGTTTCTTGTCTCTTTTTTCTTTTTTTGAAATTTATAATTAATTTTTTTTCCATCATCAAGAATTTTTCTTTCTTCCTACCTCTTTATCTTCTCTCCCCACTAGAAGAAAAAAATGCATAATGTAGCAAAACAAATTCCCCTATTGGCTATGGCCTAAAAATTTGTCTCATAATCTCTATGTCAGGAGATGGGGAGTTTTCATCATATTGATCTCTGCAATTATTAGTGATCATTGTATGTATTAGGTTTCTTAAATTTTTCAAAATTGTTGATTTTTATACTGTTATTTTAATAGGATAAATTGTTCCCCTGGTTTGCTAGCTTCACTCTGTATCAGTTCATATAAGTCTTCCCAGACCTTTCTGAAGCCATCTCATTTTTTTCTTACAAGACAATTGTATTCTGTTGTATTCAAATATTCTTTGTGACAAGGTAAGCCCAATGAGTGGAGAATTTGTGAGCAATTTATGAAGAAATGGAGAAATGAAACCAAACATTACCAATAAAAAAGAAAAGAAAAAGAACAACTTTTTATTATGAGTTATTAAGTGACCTATTCAAAAATCATCATTCAGCAGTAGTGTCCCCTGAGGCACCAAGTAACAGTATAGTCAATTCACTCCATCAAATTTAGTTACCGAATCACCAAGAAGTGATTAAAAAAAAAAAAAAAAAATTCTGAAAAGGAAAATCATTGGGAAAATAACAGGTGAGCAAATACAATGGTATGCAAATTACTTGGAACCATTTATACTTTTGAAAGGGTTTTTGTTTGTTACAGCAATGATTATGACTGTGTGCTTTTACTGACTCTAGACTGACTCAGAAAATCTGAAACTGGCCAAATGAAACTGGATTGAGCTATTTCCCCCCACTTTAGTTCATTCTCTCTGAGTTGAGTGCTGGATTTCATGCCTCATACATGTGTTTTATTGCTCTTTTATTGTGCTAGTAAATCTGTGGATTTGAAGAATGGAAAAATAAAAGTGCCAAAATTGTAATTCTTAAAGAGAACATTTCAATTGTTGTCAGAGATTTATTGTAGTTGCTATTGGTATTGGGAAGTCAAACATTTTAAGAACCATTACAGCCCATAGTGAAACATGATCAGTCTCATGATCAGATCATCAACTGCAAAATAAAGGGTGGACAATAATTTAAAACACCATGAACTGAAAAATTATTGATTAAAGACAACCTAATTAGTTCTCAAAAAATAATCAAAGCTGTTCAAAGGAACCTGGCAACTGAAGAAATTCATATTGTTTCCTCTACACAAAAGTGGGAACTTCTAAAAGCTGGAAGAATAAGAAAGCATTTTTTTTTTTTAAGTTAAGCACCAAACTGTTGCTATGGGGAAAAAAAAAAATACTTGCCACGAGAAAAACAAGATAAAGGCTATAGAACAGAAGTTTGGGAAATGATATTTGAGGAAACTAATTTTTTCTTTCAAGATTATATCAAATTTTTGAAGTTCAGATGGGCCTATAAGATTTGAGCATCTTTATCAGACTATAAAATATGCATCTAAAAATTGGAGGGAGGGTATTTTTTTTTAATTTTTAGTGAACCTGAAAATCTTATCCTCATTGAGAAAATAATAAACACTGATAGATAGACAGGATTGCTCCAGAATTAAAGAAATATAAAAACGTGTATATAATACTGCACTAAGACATTACATCATGACACACACACATCACAAAAATTAGAAATTTATCCAAAAAATGGAGATAATCATGGTTCAATAGTTTAGAAACTCACTTAAATCTATGAACATAATCCTTAGAATAGACTTGGGAAAATGGATTTTCATCAAAGATAGTTTAATTTCCAATGTGGTAAGTATGGTTTCACAATGAAGAATTGAAGAACATATATCAAAAATCTTGTCAACACATTGTCTAGTCATTTAAGACAAATGATTATTTTAAAAAAGAAAGAAAAAAGTGCATATTAAAACAGGCTTTTTGTTTACTTGTTAAGAATCATAGTGTTGAGGTGAGAGAAATGAGGGTTGAGAAATCCTTTGGTCAGTGTTACAAATTCCTTGAGAAAGAATTTGAAAGCCTGAATGGCAAGGTTTGTGGCAAAAATGGGTTTATTACACTGAGAAAAATAACTCAGTGGGCAAAATCCTATTAGGATCTTCTTTTGCAAAGATTTGGGCACACAGGCTTTGATTATATTGAGATTTTTTGGCCTAGAGCTGGGGACCAATCTTCAGATGAATTTGGGGGATTAATTTTCAACTCAATAGAGGATAATGATTATGCCCCAAGTCAAGATCTCCAACTGAATTGAATGAGATTACTTTTCTGGAAGTTTCTCCTTTGAAGAGGAGGGTGGGGCCCCTCCCAGAGGGGTTTGAGATTTCTAATCCAGGACCACTCTCTCTCCCCTCTCCCCCCAAAATCTCAGTTCACATCAATAGTGCCCCAGTATAGATTTCCTATTTGAGAAAGTAGGATCATTATGATGTATAGTAGAAGTATGTTAGAGAAACTTTAGAGTTTAGGCTAATTTGTAACTGGTTCTAGTTGATTAACCATCTGATAAATAGGAGGCTCTCTGATTGGCTGTAGTCTATTTTTGAGGTTTTTCCCTGCTTTCTTATGGAGATCTCTCTTCTTAGCTGAGAAATAGTGATGTAAGAGGAGAGACACCTTGGTCATTCTTCCTCCAAAGATAACATGTGATCCCATAAAAATGGACCTTGATCCCTTGCCTAACTGTTTGTTCTTTCATATAGTTTCAGTTAGATTTCACAGTGTATAGAATGGAGTTAGAAACACCTGATTTCAAATCCAGCCTTTACCGACTACCTATATCATTCTAGGCAAGTCATTTAACTTTATACAATGGAGAAAATAATAACACGTGCCTACCAGGTGTGTGAAACAATTTGCAAATCTTAAAGCTAGCTCTTAAATGCTAGCTTGCATTAGCAATTGTTTTAGATAAAGCAGATTATACTTAAATTGGAGAGTGAGTTTCTAGGAATCCAAGAATCTATAAATCTGGGTACAAAAGTCCATCCTGAGTTTTGCATCCAGAACAGAATCAGAAGCCCTGAGGGACAAGAGGAGACCTTTGGAACCCAATCTCCAGTTACTGAGATGAGAATTCACTGGACACATGTCAAATTTGGAGGTAAACTTGGTGGAACCAATGCTATGTAGATATGATGCTAAATCTGAGAACTATCAACCTAGAGGTCACGAGAGAGAATGTCCCAGAGATTTCAAAGGAAATATTTTTGCTTCTGTTCTTGCCACATCTTTAGAATTAATATGCTTTTGTAAAAATCTAATTGCTATTAAAAGTACCTTACAAGTTAGTTACTGGCACCAGGCTTTGGGAAAAACAACCTGTGGTCTTTAGGCTGAGATCATTAGGAAAGAGATATCTCAAATCCCTCAAGGTATCCCTCAAGTATATTTTGTAGACCAAATGAAATAATGGATATAAAGAATTTTACCAGCCTTAAAGCCTACAAATATGCTACTCATCATTTTTATTGTTGTTAACTGTCATTGAGAATGGTGACAACTCATTCCCTGAACCTTGTGTTCCTATAGAGCTCAAGCAATGTTTATAGAATTAGGATGCACTAGTAAATATTTAGCAAATGGACTCTCTCTACCAAAATAATGGAAACAGTTTAAGTTTAATCTCCATTATTAACACTTTCATATGCATACATATCAACAAAACAATAATTCAAATTTTGATTTGCATTGTAATGCCAGAGAAACTGAGGCAGGATAGCCGTTGAAAGGGAGAGATTTATTGGGACCAAATGGATCCATGGTTTTGGTCCCAGGGCTAGATAAGACTATGGTCTCCAAGAATCTAGCAGTGAATGTCGGATACAAGATTATAGGATAACAAGAATGATGACCTAATGGGGGAAGGCACCTGGGATGACATAATGGAGGGAGGTACTGGAGAGACTCCTGATATTCTAATATCTAAGATATAAGATCTTTTTCTTAATAAACATTAAGAGGCAGAGTAACTTAGTAGGTTAATTAGGGAAACTGGGTCAGAACATTAAAAGGGAACTGTGGCACAACAGGATGATTTCTGAGTTTAGGTTATATTTCTAAAATTTATCCATGGGCTTTCAAAATTCTGCCTTAGGGCTGTCTTCCCCATATTCCTGGTATACCCAGAATTCTTCGTGGAAGATGTAGCAGCCTGGGTTTGAGAGAGTGAAGGAGATTATATTCACCATGGGTCTGTCAATTTGGACCAAAGTAGTAAAAACTTTTAAAAATCAAGACAAGGGGATTACCACTTGGGCACCAAAGTACTAGAGGACAAGAGAGACAGAGAGGGGCCAGATTAAATATCTTTCAACAGGGAGTGAGCGAATCTCGAAAAAGCACAGCTTTACAAGTTATTACATAAATTGTTTTGTATAATACCTAAAAGTCCATAGAGAGAGCTGGAGAGACTGGGAAGTTATTACATTTCATCAGAACAGTGGGCTTCAGTTGTTCTAAGTGCTGGGAAACAGGAAAATAAGACAATTTTTTTTTTTTTTTTCAAGGAGCACATATTCTACCTGGAAAAAACAAAACAAAACAAAACATTTTGGAGGTATTTTTTGAAATGGTAGAAAAAGGACACTACTAGGAATGGTGGTATGACATATTCATAAAAGCAACAGATTTGGGAAAGCATAACTGCAAAATACTATATAAAAATAGTATAAAAGAATGTTATGGGCCAGTACTTGAAACAAGGTGCTAAGGCAGTGGAATTGATAGGAACAATGGTAATTTAGCATGGTGCTTAACAGTTCTCTAGTTCAGTACATGTACTTGGTACTTACTTCCATAAGATTCACACCTATGATGAGAGAGTTTGGACAAACTCAGCCAGAATCAGAACTGGGGAAGACAGAGAAGTGGTGGCAGGTTCTTCCCTCTACTTCTCCACTGAAACCAAGACTCTGGAAGGCCCCCAGAAAACTAGCCGAGCCCCAAGTGAAGGAGACAAGACTTTGAAGGAACAATAAAGGATTTGGACTTTAACTCCTCGCTCCACTTGTGGTGATTACTGAACTGAAAGGAAGGCTGCTTCCAGAAGCCCCCCAAGAAACCTGCTCCCTTTTAAAGAGAATATTACAAAAGAGATTGTTACAGTATAATTGACTTAAAGAAATCAAGCCAGACATCTATCACAAGTTACTAAGATTTTATTATCACTATTTTAATAGCACACAGGAGTAAGAAAGAAAATGGGGTTTTAAGAATTAACATGGGGAAATACAAATTACTGGAACTCACAATTAACCAACGGAAAGAAGACATCAAAGGGAAGATGCCATGAAATGCAGCTGTCAAGGCAGGCTAAATCTATAAAGAAGTTTAGCAGACTAACCCCAAAGGGGATTAGCAACAGAAGGGGATTACATCTTGACTAACCCTAAAAGGGATACCATGAGGCCCACATGGCAGACTAGCCCTAAACAAGAGTTAACAAAGATCCATACTATGAGCAGATCTTTTTATAGGATAAACATAACTTCAAGGATTTGATATAATAACTTGGCTTTCTGATGGGATAAGTAAAGGTGGGGCTTCTAGAGATCCCCACTTGGGGTGGGATTATAATTGAAAGTCCACCTGAACAAAAAACCTACTTAAGAATAAAAATTTCACTTAAGGCTAAAAAAAATCCCTCAGAGACTTTCCTGCTTGCCTCAAGAAGTATTATAATCCTATCAGTGCTTCAGCCTTTCTTTGCTAGCCCACCTAGCTACACAGGACCTAATCATTATTATATTATTATTGACAATATTCTTTCTTTAATTTTTTTCTGGCTTTGGAATCTGGGCACACTCAATCTATCTAAAGATCATCCTTAATTCATCTGGAGATTTATTCCTAACCTCTATGATTGAAAGCTGAATAAGTTTATCTCCTTGTCAGTCTCTTTATTGGATTCTACTTAGAATTCAGTCCACTCAGTAATGGCATCACATTGCTTTTAATAAACGTTGTCCCTTGACTAGGAGATAGGTTCAAAGTTGCAAATTCTTTTGAGACACCTTATGACACTGGTCTGGGACTTTTGGGGTCCCTTCTTCTCACCCTCAACATTTGGGGAGAATCTGACCTCCCCTGGCTTGGTTCCCTCCTTGTCAAGGTAAGCCTTTAATTTTATTTTTTTTTCCCCCACAATCCTATAGCGGGATATTCCAAGTCACTGGAAGAAGACTTGTCTGGATTGTTGGGAGCTCTACACTCAGCAAATTTTCCTGGATTGGGGACACCCAAACTGGAAAATTCTTGCAACTTTCAGCAAGTTTTTAAATAGTATTTTGCAATTATGCTTTCCCAAATCTAATGCTTTCCCAAATATGTCATATTATCATTCCTAGTGCCCTCTTTTTTACCACTTCAAAAAATACTTCCAAAATATTTTTTGTTTTATCCTGGTAGAATATGTGCTCCTTGAAAAAAAAATTGTCTTATTTCCCTGTTTCCCAGCACTTAGAACAACTGAAGCCCTCTGTTCTGATAAAATGTAATGACTTCCCAGTCTCTCCAGCTCTCTCTATGGACTTTTAGGTATTATGCAAAACAATTTATGTAATAACTTGTAAAGCTGTGCCTTTTCGAGATTTGCACACTCCCTGTTGAAAGATATTTAATCTGGCCCCTCTCTGTCTCTCTTGTCCTCTAGTACTTTGGTGCCCAAGTGGTAATCCCCTTGTCTTGATTTTTAAAAGTTTTTACTACTTTGGTTCAAATTGGCACACCCATGGTGAATATAATTTATAAAAATTGTGTAAAAGAGATTCAGTTACAGTATATAGGGAAATCAAATTCTGGCTCACCTGTAGAAATAGGGGAAGCAAAACCATGGGAATCCCACACAACCTTGCCTAGATACCCCCAAGCCAGCTTGGGGGAATAGGGATGGAGTGGGGGGTCAAGCTCCATGGTCAGCATTTCCTGTGCCCTGGCACCATTTACCCCAACTTTCAGCAGGTCCTGTCCAGGAACTGCCTGGGAAGAATTCAGATACTCCTGGCAGCACCCAGAGAGCCAGTCAGCTTCTGCATTTGTAAGACCACCATTCTCTGTCTCAATTATAGATGTACATTAGCTATGAAATTTATGGCAAATTATTTTATCTCTGCCCAATTAATAGATGTTGTTGTGAAGCACTTAGCATAAAATATGCTATATGAATGTTAACTGCTTTATTGGATATAATTTCTTCATATTTAATAACTTTTTGTTTTGTTTTTTTTCATGTGACCAACAGAAATTATTTCTAAGAAATTTTAAAGGAACGTCCACTAAAAGGATCTAATTTGCACTGAAAGTATTAACAGAAGAGTTTTTGCAACTTTTAGGAAAACAGTAAAGCAGTTTGCCATTACTTTAAAACTGGAATTCAGGAGATTCAGATTTCTGAGGGTCCTATCAATAAAAACTGACACCTTTTCCTGGCTCACAAAAGAGAAGTGATTTGCAAAGATTTGGAAAATAACCAAATTGTAGTTCACTTCTTCTAGTCTCATTAACTAAAGTTAAGTCAATTTTAAAATCTGTTCTATCTCGATTTTAAGAATTGTCTTATTTTCTCTCTAAAACAAAAGGAAAACTTATTTAAAAGAATAGAAACTATAGCTAAGGCTATTTGGCTATTACTTAGAAAAACTAAAATTGTTAACTAAGTTACTTGGAGTTATTGCCATCATGTTAAACCTTATCAGTTTACCTCCAAGTATGAGGTGTGAATTCCTTTCCCCCTTCACCAAGTGAAGGGAGGTATCAAATAATACAGCCCACAAAAGCACTAAGAATACTTGAGATGGGCAACTTAGCAAGCTCAGGCCCTTCCATGGGGTCTCTGTCAATACCCCTTAATTTGTAAGCTTGCCAGTTTTCATTAAACCATTAGGGCAAGATCATCAGCCCTGAGAAATAAGTCTAGGAATTGCACAGACACCATGTGGAGGGAAAGATTGAAGGTTTGCAATACAATGTTCTGTTCTGCATCCTGTTGGTGCTACTTTTTTATTGGCTGATTTGTATGTTATGTTTTGTGGTAACCTTCATGTGGGTAATCTGGTGATGTGATTACAGAATATGTCAACCTGCTCATTGTCCTAGTGAGATCCATGATTAATGATTTCTGTGGGGCTTGGGGCTGGGAAAAGGTTTGTTCTGGAGTGGGCTAGGGCAACAATCAGAATCCCATCATAATAATCCATTCTGAAGGAGTTATGATGAAAAAGTCTATATCCAGAGAAAGAACTGATGGAGTCTAAATGCAGATCAAAGCATGACTTTTTTTTTTTTAACCTTCTTTGTTTTCTTGGGTTTTTGAAAATCTGTTTTCTTTCATAACATGACTAACATGGAAATATGTTTTTCATAACTGCACATCTATAACCTATGTTAAAATGCTTGTCTTCTCAATGAAGTGAGTTGGGAAAGGAGGATTGGAAAAAATTGGGAATTCAAAAAAATTTTAATGAATGCTTAAAATGATCTTTATATATAATTGGGGGAAAATAAATTTGGAAAAAAAATAAAAAGAATTTTCAATCACAGGCATGAATCCAAAAATAAATAAGAACTTTAAAAAAATTTATACCAGGATTTACATTTTCTACCAAATCTGAATTGACTTCTTGGGGGTAGGGATGGGAGGGGTAGGGTTTTTTTCTGTAGGTTTTGTCTTGATTAATGATCTGATGAGGAGACTGCTTTTACCTACACTGACTAACAGTTGTACTATAAATTATAGTGAAGAGTTCTGCAAAGGAATTAAGACCCCAGCAAAAACATCCCCAGATTATTGTTGGCTTCTTTAGACATAGGGAGGGGCAAAAACAGAAGAAGGCCTGAATTGTAATGTCTAAGGTACTCTCTAAAAGCAACCAGGGAGTCACCCTGACAGGATTATCTCAGTCCCTAGGTGGCCATTTGTTCTTAAGCAGGCCTTTTGTTGTCTTAAATGGACCTTTTTTGCAGTAGGCTCTAGGTGAATTTCTTAGTGACCCCACTGTTATATCCATTCAGAAGGCCAAATTATAATCTTAATCCTACTTCTTGGAAGGTTCATTAGGAACGCTTTCCTTATGGCAACAAATTCCCTAGAAACTTTGCCTGCCAATGGTATCATTTCCCCTTGTTGTAGCTGATTCATTAGAAACTTGCCACATCTTATGGAGTTTGCTTCCCCTTAATGGTATCTTCCTCCTTATTAGGACACTTTCCCCTTGGTTAATTGCCAAAAATCTCATATGGAAATTAGCCCATTGTCAGCAGTGTAATAAAATCTTTGCATTTTGATTTGGACATGACCTAAATCTGTAGAATACGTATATTCTTTTGATACGCTTCTCAAAGCCCAGTATACTTTTGGGGTTAAACTCCCATGCTCCAATATTTGGTAGACTGTGCAGGGAGAGTCCTGAAACCCCAATATACCCCATCAGAATCATGGTCCTCAGCAGGTGGAATTTCAGTAGAGATAAGGTTTAAATTATTTAAGGCTTCAAAACTCAAGACTAGTGTCTAATAATCCCTTTTCTCATCTGTGAAGTAAGAGGTTTGTGCTAAAATGTACATCAAGATCTCTTTGAGCTAAATCTTGGATTCTATGACTGATCTCTAAGTTACTGCATTAATGGAAGGGACTGCCCATACCAAAGAAAACACTGCTATGGACCAAATAATAATAAGTTCGAAGGCCAAAAATGGCCATTTTTTTCAGCTGAATTCCCCTCTAAAAACATTTAAATAAAGTGCAATATTTAATGAGTCAAGAATTTGAGCAATATTTAAACTAGAGGGAAGTAGATTGAATTTGAAATATCCTTTTGCGTCTTTTTGGATCTTGCTATGAAAAATATATCCTGTTTCTCTTTAAAACACCTTGTAACAACACCTTGAGACATTTGTGGTAGTTCTTGATGTGTCTAGTTTTATGACATAAAATATAAATATTTTTAAAATCCTTCTTAAAACCCAGGCTAGTCTTGCCTGAAATTGTCTTGATAAGGAGCCAGCCCCCTGTCTACAGAGCTGAACCTGGATCTCAGCAGGGTTCTCCACTGCTGAGGAAAAATGTTGATTGCCATTCCTGCCTCAGAAGGGGGGAAGGCAGCCAGTGCCTTTCATAGACTTCCTCATTTGCACTGTTTTCCTTACTGATTACAGAAACCAAAATATACATCGAGATGCACATTCTGTTTTCTTTCACATTTGGGGGCACGGGAAGGCCCTCAAATGCAAACCAACCTGGGAGACTGAATGTTTTCCCAGGCAGTCTGTCGAAGAGGTGTGGTAGAGAGGAAGCTGGGGGCAAACTCTTGCCCAGGTTGGTTTTTCTGACATTCCTCGGCTTCCTTACGAGAATGGTGGTGTTGATTCAGACTCTCTGGATCTTAACAATGATGGACAGGTGCCCATGGACTCTTAGGTACACAGGCATAGGGGCTGGCAGCCCTGAGGAACACTTGTGCTGCCATTAATGACCTTTTGCCAGAAATTATAAAACATAAACCGGGCAAACTCCACTTGAATAGACAGTTGTGTAAATGTTTAGTCTGAGGTATTCCATTATCTACTTCACTTTCCTGTGACAACTAGTGTTAGTGCTTCCACTTCTTAGAGTGAATGGTCCAGGCAGAACGTAGCAAAGTTGGACTCATTGATCATTTGTTCTCAGGATCATAAAAAAGTGGCATTAAAGAAAAGGTGAACATTCCATTCAAAATCCCTGACATAAACACACCACATAATTAAATATGTTTTTGTACCTTTCTCTAAGCTCCTAGAATATTAATATTTCTAACATTTATACAGATATATTTAGAGATGGCAGCCCTTTACCTACATCATCTCATCCAATGTTCACAATGACCTTGTAAAATAGGTATTACATTGTTCCTACTTTCCAGAAACTGAGGTTTAAGGGAATTAGGTGATTTGTCTATGGTCACACAGCTAGTAAATGTCAGAGATAGGATTTGAACCCAGGTTCATGATGTTTTGTCCACAGGAGTAGCCTTCTATCTTCCACCTCCACTGTTGCTGTATAGATAATACAGCTCTTAAATGCCATTGTTTGTTTGATTTAGAAAAAAGCATACTGGAAAACATGTCACAATTCAATTTAACAAACATTCAAATGCTTACTGTGTGTTAAACTGGACTCTGGAGAATGAAAGCATATACAAATACAAAATTGGATAGACCCCCTAACTTCATGGAGTTTACAGTAGGGGCAGAAAACATGTATGTGCATGTGTATGTATATATATATGTGTGTGTGTGTGTGTGTGTATGTATTTATATATACATTAACATATATGCAAAATAAAACATATTACATGACAAGTACATTGGAGAGAAGTAAACTAAACTATTAATTGCAAGAAGAAACATGAACCAAGAAATTCAACATTTAAGAGGTATCATTTGAGTTGGACTTTATAACAGTAGGATTTTCAATGGGGCAGCTAGGAGATGCAGTGGATAGAACACAAATTTGGAGGTGGGAAAATCTGAGTTCAAATATGGCCTCAGACACTCATTAGCTCTGTGATCTTTGCAAAGTCATTTAACCCTGTCTGCCTCAATTTACTCATTTGTAAAATGAGTTGAAGAAGGAAATGGCAAACTGTGAGAATTAGATGGGGACCTGGTTTTCACAAAGTTAAAAAAATTAAATTGGAGAAGTGCAAAGAGATTAAACTTAAATTAGAAAGGAACAAGGAAACAAAATTAATAAAAGAAAGATGTAATCAAGGATGGGGATTAAGACCTGAAATAAAGGGAAAAGGTACTCAGAGGTAGAGACTTAAAAAACATATTGAAACATTGCAAAATGTACTCAGAGGTAAACATTTAGAATAAGAAACACATTGTAAAATATGATGAGAGGTGGGGATTTGGAAGGAAGGTGTGATGATGTGATTAGATCACCTAGATGTCTAGGTGAAGGGGCAGGTCAATTCTCAGAGAGCCTCCACAACTGTGAATCATAATATAGGAGTTGCAAAGTAGCCTTTACTGACTCAGATGTTGCTTGTGGACTGGGAATGAAATAAATTGGAGGCAGAGAGAAGAAGAGAGAGATCAGAGGACAGCAACTGCCTATCAGTCTCTTTGTATCATCATCGTCCTCTCACATGAAGAGATCCATTCTATAGGCCTGAGTTAGACCTCCAGCAGAAACTTAGGGGGAATTAGACTCTTCAGTTAGGCTATTACTTTTGTAGTACTCAGCTAATGAGGAATCAGGGGAAGAAAGATGACTGCCAAGGAAAGGTACAATGATGTAATCAGGGATGGAGAATCATATTCATGTATGGAGATTCATATTCGTTAATATCTCATGTGGAGGTATCAAATCACTCCAGGTAGATTGTGACTTTTGTGGTACAGAAGTCAATGGGTAATCAGGGGAAGGACTTTTATTTTAGGTATTTTAAAAAATGTCTATTGATCCTAAATGTTCCTATTCTGTAGGAGCAGTTATATAATTTAAAATTTTTCACTTCACCCGTCCCAAATCCAATGAAGTTATTTCTCACAAAATCACTCCAGTATTTTTGCCTAGAAAACCCCAAATGGGAGTCTTGAAGAGTCAAACATGAATGAAAAAACTGAACAACAACAGAATACATAGGATTTCAAGAGGCCACAGGAGATGATTCGACATTCCAAATACAAGAAATAATGTTAACAAAGTCAAGTATAAGGATGAGGGTTTCCAATTTCATTCTAATGAAGCCAAACAGCTAGACTGAAACAATCAACCAAAGATCTAAAGTGGACATGAACAAAGTCTTTAACAGTTGGAAAGGAGTAAAGTATTTTGGTTTTTTGAATGAAAATAGATTTCTCACAATTGGCTGAAAGAATCATACATACCTCCAAATCTATATATATTAAAACAAATTATTTCAGAAATATATATCCAATAGTAGAGCAGTTGAATGGTGGTTGATCCAAAGATTAAGGTCTCCTAAATGGGAATTGCCCTTAGACAGGTGTGAGGAAGATCCTAGAAATTTTTATCCGGCCCTGGCTAAGGCAACACCTCAAGCTATGGTGTACTACCTCCCACTGTTTGAGTTTTTAAGTTGATAATTTTGTATAGCCCTTGAATGGTGTTATAAATATTCAAAAGGTCCTTGGCAGAAAAAAAGGTTCCCCATCCTTGCCTTAGGGAATGAAGAGAAGAGTTTTCTTATTTGTGTACTTTTCTCCCCCTATGATTGTAATGCTGGAGAAACTGAGGCAAGATAGAGATTAGAGAGATTTTAATATTTTATTTGGGTTTCTGAGAGGGAGAGATTTTCTGGAACCAACGGATCCATTTTGGTTCCAAGGCTGATGTCTTAAAGCATTCAGCATCAGTGTCGAATGTGAGATTCCAATGAGTTATATGTGGCTCCAGAGGTCAGGGAGAGAAAGGCAAGGGGTGGAGTCTGAACACTGGTAAATGCAGGAATTTCCATGAACAGACCATCAATCTGGTTCTGACAAGGTGGGGGGTAAGAACCATAAATTTTTGATAATTTAGGAGAACTTAGGAGCCAGGATGTCTGAACTCTCCCTTATCTGAGATTATACATTTACAGTTTATGACTCTTTTGGAATGTCATAGTGGCCAGATCTCCACACCCTAATTATCTAAGTCCTAATGAACAGGAAAGGGGGTTTGCAACCAGGGAGATTGAGGCAGAATAATTCAAGAAACTGAGGCAGAACAATTTAGGAAAACTGAGGCAGGACAATAAAAGGAAACTGGCACAATATGATGATAACCATGTGAACTATCTAAGGGTTTGGGAATCTTGTACATAACTTTGGCATTGATAACAGCTGCTCCTGGACCATCTGAGGCTGATGGAAGCATCTACATTAAAAATTAAGAGACACATTAAGGTACACTAAATGTATACAGAAAAAGAAATTTTGGGATAATTCAAGAGCATGAATCCAATGAATTATACCTAAATGGAATTTAATGGAGACTCTGCAAAGGGACAAAAGAAGTTTTTAATCTTACCTTTGGCTCTCTAAGTTTAAGTACACTTCTCTTCCTCCCTCAATCTCATGCATGCAAAGGGAAAGTATCTCTTCAAATGTGGAGTTGCTTTTGTAACAATCACCTTTGCTAAACCTATTTAGTAAATATCTGTAGAGGGATGAAACTCTGAAAAAGCTATGCTTGAATCAGACAAGAGAGCACATAAGGCTAATTACCTATTCGATGTGAGATAATGGCTCTATAAGCATATATTTGGATGATGGCTCTCCTCACCATTGGTGCTTGCTGAATGTTTGGTGGTGAGGTAATCACAGGCAAGGATTGGAGGGCAAAGGGAGAGAAGTCAGGGTCACTTGGCAACAGGACGAGGAGGAGACTCCAGATTCCAGGAGAGATCTTTGGCTTGCCTACCTCCTTCACTTCTCCCTTAAAGACCAAGAACTTTGATTTATCCTAACTCTGGAGCCCTCTAGGGAGCTAGCCCATACTTTATACATTTTCTTTCTAAAAGAAAATTAAATATAGTTGAAAATCAGTGAAGAGCACAGGGATTTTTGAGAAATTGTACTAGAAACCCCAAATCTCAGGCTTTTTTGTAGAACATTGAAAGAAATAGGTCCAGATTTATTGATCTAGGAGGGAATTCAAATAATTCAAGGAATTTGGGCTACCATAGGGGCTTTTAAAGCATTGTGATGGGAGAATACATTGATTTCCAGTGAAAGAGTGGATGATCTTCATCTTTTGGTATCCATTGAAATTCAAAAGCAGTTTGAGCAAATTGGTAAATGTGATTAGTTGTCCCCAGCTATTCAGAGTCATGAATCATTTACTCATTAATCATTTATTCATTAATCATTTATTAATAATTTAATCATTTATTAATTATTTAATAAATAATTTATTAATCATAATTAATTTATTAATCATAATTAATTTATTAATCATTTATTCATTAATCATTTACTACTTGAATACACTGGGAACACTAAAACAAAAGCTAAAGATAATGCTTGCCCTCAAGAAGTTTACATTCTAAATAAAGGGGAAGACCACACTTATTGGGGAATGGTGGCCTAGAAGGCATTATTTTACTTTCTAAAGTCTCAGCAGAAAGGGAACTGACATTGTGGTTATGTACCAAACTTTTTTATAAATATTAATGTAATTGATCCTCACATCAACTTTGTGATATAGATGCTCTTATTATCGCTATTTTATAGATGAGCAAATAGAGGAAAATACAGATTAAGTGACTTGCCCAGGGTCACAAAACTATTAAGAGATTGAGGTTAAATTTGACTGACCCCATTGTTCTATCCATTGTGCCTTCTAGATGTTTCTGGGGGAATTGAATAGATCTATAGAGAATATATTGGTACACTCTTTTCAAGAACAATGAGAAAATTAATTTTATCTTATTATAATATATAATAACATTATCATAATCATATTGATTTAATCATAAATATTATATTAGGATAGATTCCAAAATTGTAAACATGGAGGGAGTTCAGGGAATATACATGAAGAAACAGAAAAGGAGTAAAGGGCAGGATATAGAATCTAGAGCTATTAGATTACTTGAACAATTACTAGTCAGCTCAGCAAGGCCTCAGGTAAAGTCCCAAGAATAAAAAGGGTTGAGTCTGTCTTGAGCCATGTATTAAAATGACCTAATTTTTCATTTACTTCTAATCCTTCTGTGGATTTAGTGACACAGCTTATAAAAAATATTTCTTTGATTCACTCATGATTTTATTGACCACTTTGTTGAGAGTGAATGACACTCTCACAAAGTTAGGGTCCTCAGGTCAATGTTACAGTTGTAGCCAAAGAATTCACAAACTCCAAGTTAAGGAGCAGAGATTTATTCTGCTGCTTTAGTGGGTTAAATCCCAAAATGGATAGGCAAAGAACCAGGAGCAAGAAGATAAATTTATAGGAAAAGGATAGAGGTATCTGGAATTTCATGTCACTGATATGCTCATTTTTATTATGCCCCTTGATATTGAATTTTATGGTTTAGAAGTGGAAACAAAAGAGTACCCCGCCATTTGTGTTGGAAACCCTGTTATCACAAACCAACAGATTTGTATCTGGCAGCCAGCATTATCTGTGGAACTACAGCATTGTCAAAGCCTGGTGACCTCAGGACTACAACTTCAGAGCAGATAAATATCTCCCCTCTTTTCTCTTTTGATCTACAGACCCCAGACTGCTTACTAGGTATCTCTGTCAAAATACCCTATCAGCAAGTTCAAAATAACCTAAATGTAGCCTGTTACCTTTCCTCTGAAGTCTATTCTTCCATCTGTCCTTACTAATTCCATGGCTGACACCACCCTTTACCAATTTCCCAAGTCTGTATAGACACACCCTCATACTTCAGAGTACAGCCTCAAAATTTTTGTTGTTGGATGGGGCTCCAGACGTCACCTATCACCTAACATGTACTAATGGAAGCTCTGATGATTGCTTACATTGGAGCCTTCTCAAAATAAAGTATGCATCATTACTGGGTAAGCCATTTATTTTTTGCAGGCTGACTGATTTTCAAAAGGTATGAGTGTATATAGCCTGAGCATCTGGAAAAATTTCGATAATCTTCAAAATCGCAGGACAAATAACATTAATGGTAGACTAACCAGACACATTGTGATGCTTGGACTGTATTTCCACAAAGGATATTTTGGGTGAAGTAAGGTTAGAATTTTCAGGACTTCATTCCAGACCTGGCAGCAACTCCCTTAGACAGCAGGTGTTGGGTCTGACAACAGAAGACAGACCAATAGGAAATTAAAACATGAATTCAACTCCAATCTTATTTTTATTGTGCCTGGTGGTGTGCATAGTCATTGAGGCATGCACAGTTTTCTTACGCTTTCCCGTTATTTCCAAGGAAAGGCAATTTGGAATTTAAGGTGATTTGTGAAGCTTCCATTACCCTGTTAGGGTCTTTCTCAAAGGAGAAAGTTATAAATAATTAACATATTTATTGTAGCTGAACATGCTGTGATGAGTCTTGCAAATTTAGTCAGCAAATTTAGCATGCAACTACCTTCGACTGACTTCAAGTGTCTGTTAACAATAAAAAGTGGCTAAAAGTGAGCCTCTGAATGCTATACCAATGAATTTGGACTTTATTATGTAGTCAGGGGGAAGGCATCAAAATTATTATTAGAATTGGGAGGATTATTTTGTGGAATAAGTTACAAGGACAAAAGTCTAGAACTAAGAAAACATTAAGATGCTACTATAACAATTTAAGTAACGATTGTTGAGTGCCTAACCCAGGGTCATGGCAGTGGTAGTGCTGAAACAATAAATTCAAAAGATATTAAGGGTTTGACAGGATTTCATAGCTGGTTAGATGTGAAGACTATAGAATAAGGAGGAAGCACAATTATTTTGGTTGAACCTGGATGATTAGAAAAATTGAGATATCATGTATAGATAAAAACAATTTTTAAAAAGAGCAAGTGTGGAAAGAAACATGAGTTCATTTTTGGTAGAATGGAAACCCTCAATAGAAGCTAAGCTCCTTGAGAGTGAGGATTTATTTTTGTCTTTGTTACCCCAGGATCAAGAACACTTTCTTATAGTGAATAAATACTTAGTTAATACTTGGTGAATGAAAGAATGCACAAACAACACATAAACACACACACTCTCTTTTTTTGCATCATTTATGAAATCAATTCAAAACTATGAAAGATGTTTTGGTTTGTTTTCAGCACTAGTGTGATTCTTACTTATTGGCAACCAACAAAATGCATTATTTTTCTGTCACTCACTTGATCTGTCTCAGATGTAGGAAAACTTCAATTCGATACAAATGAAAGCAAAAATAAATTTTTAAAAAGATGTTTGGATATTTCATGTTATAATTGATTTATTTGGTTGCTTTCTTATGGATACAGAGAATCAAGAAACTTCATTCTAGAAAATCAAAGTTTTTATTAAATTTAAGATATAAACTCATTATTGTTCATCTCCTATCACTGAAGCAAACCAAAACGTTTAAGAAATAGCTAAGGACTTTTGAATCACATTACCAACATGATAGAAGTCTAGACATTTTTCCTAAATTCTAATACTCTAAAAGAATGGTAATTATCTGAAGGAGATACAGTAATTTCATGTTCCAGACAAGAACCAAAAGGTTCCAAAGAAAGTAACAATTCAATAAACTGACAGCAAAGTAGGGGACTTGCTGGCCCCTAAAGCATTCTCTCAGCATTTCTCTACTGCCTACTACAGCTGCAGGGCTATACAAGCCAACCCACAGGTTTGACAAAAAGCTCTAAATCTACCTTCACTCCTTACTCTCAATGCTAAAAGCAGAAGTTTATTCAAGTAACAGCAGCACATAGTATTGCAATGTTCTGTCACTTATAGAGCTCAGCCAGAAAATGAAAGAATAAATGTGTGTGGTTGTGTGGCACTCCATCAAGTCTGGGGAAAGGAGGCTATATATAGCTGAAGCCATTTCTGTCTGCTTCTCTCTCCTTCTCCACAGCTCCCCCAAGTGTGGAGCATAAACTGTGGCTAGTAAATTGTGAATTTCCCTGCTTGGGAAAAATCTGGGATAACTTCACGATTAAGTATCCCCCACCTTCCCCACACCTCCACTTTGAAGAAAAAGTCAAAAAGTAAACAATTAGAAGAGGTGGGAGTCTGAAATTACCAAAGATTTTAGCAGGAAGAAAACTCAGTTCAAGGTCTTGAGCATAAAGCAGATAAACTAATGAGAACAATATTAATAATAGAAGGGAATATGATCTCCAGATCAGGCAAAAGAGTCCAAACATACATTAATAAATATTGCTAGACAGAGGAAAATGAATCAATACTGATGAGGAGTAAGATCCTAGGAATGCTAGGAGAAGATGGAACTTTAACAAGATGTTTTTGAATGGGTTAAAAGAGCAATAAAAATTTGGAAAACAGAATTTATGGCCTACATAGCACAAATAATTGGTATAATAGAAAATATTGAAACTGGGATGATGTCTTTTTCAAGAACCAAAAGAAGTGACCAAGAGAAAAGCCTCCATATAAAAAAAAAGAAATTCAAATAACACAAGATTATTCCATACCCACCAGAAACAGGAGGAGGGAATGGAATGATTGTGTTTTAAAGAACAAAGGAGCACAAAATATAATGCAAACTGATCTACCATGCACATGTAAACTTAATCACAAATGAAAAAAAAAGATAAAAGGTTCAACAACAATAATGACAAAAAGCTGTACAAAATATTCTTATATAGAAAACCAGACCTGAAGACATTTTTAATTTTTCAAACACCCCAGAAATATAAGAAGGGTAAATAAATATAGCAACCAAGGACAACAATAACAAAATACTCAGAGAGATTATAAAGGTATTTCTTTCTAAATGTACACAAGGAAACAAGGGTAAAAGCACAAGTTCAATAGGAGAGGCAGCTATGCGGTGTGGGTGGATAAAGCACCATCCTTGAAGTCAAGAGGATGTGAGTTCAAATCTGGGTCTCGGATACTTAACAATTCCTAGTTATGTAACCCTGGACAAGTCATTGAACCCCAATTGCCTCAGCCAAAAAAAAAAAAAAGTTCAATAGGAGTAAAAGGAAAGAGAAAAACAGTCTGAAACATTCAGCTGCCCTTTGGGAGCTATGTCACTCGGAGAACTAACTTCATTGATCAAGAACTATAGTGATAACTATTGCCCTTCAGTACTATCATCAGTTGGAGAGAGGTGAAGTTTTTCATAAGAACTTGTTGCTCTCTTTTCTTCTAGTTTGAGAAAGAATAGCAGAGAATTCATTGCAGCAGCTTTGAGAATGATGGACCACCACCAAATATCCTGATAAATTGCCTTAAAGTCAACCAGAACTATTTTGCTGTGAGCTTTGTTCTAATTGCACAGCATGGCTAGTGAATAGATGGCTTGGCTGATCTTTTTAGCGCACAAATAACCAGTCTAATGAGTTTTGCAATTCTCTAGCTTAAAGAAAACTGCTATTCACATTAATAGCTAATACTTTCTGAAAAAAATTATTTTTATTTTTAATTTTTTAAATTAATTTTATAATTATAACATTTTTGACAGTACATATGCATAGATAATTTTTTACAACATTATCCCTTGTACTCCCTTCTGTTCCAAATTTTCCCCTCCTTCCCTCCACTTCCTCCCCTAGATGGCAGGGATCCCCATACATATTAAATATGCATAGTATATCCTAGATACAATATATGTGTGCAGAACCGAATTTTTGTTGTTGTTGTTGTTGTTGTTGTTGTTGTTGTTATTGTTGTTGCAAAGGAAGAATTGGATTCAGAAGGTAAAAATAACCTGGGAAGAAAAACAAAAAATGCAAACAGTTTACACTCATTTCCCAGTGTTCCTTCTCTGGGTGTAGTTGATTCTATCCATCATTGATCAATTGGAACTGGATTAGATCTTCTCTATGTTGAAAATATCCATCAGAATGCATCCTCATATAGTATTATTGTTGAAGTGTATAATGATCTTCTAGTTCTGCTCATTTCACTCAGCATCAGTTGATGTAAGTCTCTCCAGGCCTCTCTGTATTCCTCCTGCTGGTCATTTCTTACAGAGCAATAATATTCCATAACATTCATATACCATAATTTATCCAACCATTCTCCAATTGATGGGCATCCATTCATTTGAAAAAAAATTAAAACAACAGCTAATTGAATTTATAAATATCACATTCAAGTAGAGAAGACTTTCCTAGCTGAAGAGTGATGAGGTTGAACAGTCAAGTAATGAGCAAAGAAGCAGTTTTATTCCTGAAGGGACCAATAACATTAAGTGTACAGTTTAGAGTTGAGAGTCTTTCATGTGCTTCCCTGCTAATTTCTTGTAAATGTGTGTCTACTCCTCCCCAGAGATAGTGAGCATGATCCAAGCCTATATGTATATTGTGATATATTTTATTACTTAAGTACTCATATTAATCTATTTGTATCTGTAATATTAACATTTCTTTTAATCTGTTGTTAAGTAAATGACTATGTTTAAGATAAAAACAAATAGAAACGAGGTTCAAAAAAAAAAAGCTGAAAATTTTTAAGTCAGGGATTCTCAACCTTTTATATATATATCATGGACCTCTTTAGCAGTCTGGTAAAGCCTATGGAGACCTCTTCAGAATAATGTTTGTAAATGCATAAAATAAAACACATATAATTACATAGGAAACCAGTCATATTAAAACAAACAAACAAAAAAGAAACAATTCTTTTCCTGTCCAAGCTCATAGACCATTGAGATTATTCATGATTTCTTGGTAATCCAATTTGAATTCAGGTCCTGAAACTGCCAGTTTAATATACTTTTCATTGTATCAAATTTTATGGTATATTAGTTTATCAGAGATCCTTTATAAGCCCACTGCAGACAGCAGTCACTTTCTTTAACCTGGCTCCCTAACCTGCCGAGCCAAGCTGATGGATAGCCAAGAGAGGTAAGGAGTTTGGTAGTGAACATGTGGGTCTTCAGACCAGGTGTTCACTAGGTAGTTAACAAGTCAGGGCATTATATGAATAGGTATATTAAAGGCTTTTAAGATTACACATGGTGTTCTTGAGCGTGCTATCAGTTATTAAACTACTATTCAAGAAATTGTGGCCAGAGGCCTTTGAAGGCCTCAGAGGAGGCAAGCCAGGTAGAGTTGACACTGCAAAGGTCAGTGGTCAAAGGTAACTGCTAGGAAGGCATGTTACAAGTGTTATTATTTTTGTTACAATTACAAAGCTATAGAAGCAGAGTTGTGTCTGATGAACACTGATGGCAGAGGACAACAGGTTTATTGTCACGACTATATATTGAGCAAAAAAACATAGGTCATTGCAGCAATAAGACATACAGCTAAAACCAAGAACAGCATAGACTTTGAGGGCTTCTGTCTTCCCAATGGAACAAAGATCCATTCCCCCTTCTAGGCCCAAAGTTCCTTCCAAGTTTCTATGGCAAGATCCAGTGAATGGAACATTGAATCACCACTCCTATGCCTTCTTGAAAGAGCGGCAGCAAAAAAACTTCCAGTTATCCCTTTCACATTGAGGGAATTAGTGGTAAGAACAATCTGAAAAATCAATGCAAAAATTTTTGGCACTCCAACAAAGAAGTCTGGATTGCTCTTTTTATTTTATGGGCTACTTATAGTAAATTTACTTACTGTAAAATTTGGTTTGATATTATACAATATCATATACATATTTGATGCATTTCTGAGTTTCTAAATTTTTTCTGTGTCATCTGCTGGCCCGCACATGCTGTCTGCGGCTTCTACAGAACTTTCAAAAAATTCCTATTTAATTTCTTCTGCCAACCTACAATATAAAGAAACCATGATAGGGAAAGTACAATGTGGATAGGATAACTGTATACTTACGCTGCATTTCCTCAAACTCTTGGGTTAAATCAGTTTCTACAACATCTGAGGGCTTCAAAGGTTTTTGAGTGGTGAGTTTTCTGCCTCTTAATTGATGTTTTATTGTTTTATTTTGTACTATATACTAGGTATTATATATTGTTCCTTTTATTCTTGATATGCTAAGAATAAATGCTGTATGTGGTATTTAAGTACATTTGTCTCCTGCAAATGAATGATTCAGAGGGAAAAGCATTTATTAAACTCTATGTGCTAAGCACTATGTTAAATTCTGGGGATACAAATTGAAAGGCAAAATAGAAGCAGTTTTCTAGAAGCTCATTCTCTAACTGAGGAAAAAAATACTCGTGGTAAAAATTCAAAACTCCAGAAACTTCTCTAGGTCATCAGCAGGATACATGGCAAAGACCAAAAGTTCTTGAAGCATATTAGACAACTATGCCTATGAGACTGGAAAGTACATCAGCAGCTATGTGGATTATAAGGACAAGGGACTTAGTATGCTTATCTCTTCAGGGTAGGGAGCATGTGAAGAGTACTTCTACTATTAAGGCTAGTGAAGACCGAGTTTTCCCCTGAAGTGGTAGAAATGAACAGAGTGTTATTGTTCAACCATTAGAGAGAAAAAGGTAATGGAGCAAAGAAAAGAAGGTTGAGAGAGGAGGGCATCTAATGGTATTTACTCTGCTGGGCATTAAGCACAATGATTAGCTATAAGCAGGCTAGAATGGAATAAAGAGAAGAAGGGAGAAGGGCCTTTCTAGACTGTTTTTCTGTGGAGAGTTCCATTATTCTTAGTTTATATGATTCAAATTCACTCACATATAAGCATTCCAAAAAATAACAGGGTTTGGCCATTAGTTGGGGGCTCAGAGTTAAGATTTAATCAGAAAAATCCATAGACCACTTGACAAAGCATCATTGTATACAGTAGAGAGAGGTAGAGCTGAGGCATTTAAAATTTCTGTTTCTCCAAAAACCATAGAAAGTTTGGGATTTAATTAGCAGTACATGTATAAACATCCAGATTAAGTGTGGAATCAAATAATACCCAGATCTTTTTTTGTCAAATAAAGCAAAAGGATTGGATAAACAATCATCAACACCACTTGGTAGTTAAAATTATACTTTATATTATATATTATATATTATATATGTTTTATACATATTTATATATATATATATATATATACATAGTGTATATATATATATATTCCACATAGTGTGGAGATGTTAGAAGAGATGAGAAAAATCCAGATAATTAGGCAATACCTGGAATGGGCCCTAAGCAGCGAAGAAACATGATAATAGTATTAGGTACCCAGGAGGACTCCATGATATGGGACAAGGGAGAGTATATGATGGTAGGATATGATGGTAGGATAGTATTGAAAATAAACTATTTCACAACATGCCCATGAAATGGGTTCTATTTCTGGTTCTGTTTTCAAGAGCACAAGTTCTTGTCTTTCCAAAACTTTTGACCCAGACACATTCTTAACTCTGGTGTTCTCTGGTTTGTGCTCATTTCTCTCAGGGTCTCTCTTTAAAAAAGAGAAAATTCTAACTTTGCAACTGGTACTTTTTTTTACCGAAAAGCAGAAGTGACTCTGTCAAACAGTGCATCTGCAATCCAAGGATATGCAATCATACCCTCATTCTCTACAAGATCTCCGTCATGGATATATCCAAACTTCCACAGAAAGGGCCCATCAAAGTCCTAGAAAAAGTGTCATCACCCTATGCACTCATAAAATTAATCAGAGAATCCCCCTTCTTACCTCTCATATCAGAAATAGCTAAGGAACTGGAAATACATAACTTGGACTGAATCACTTACTTAGGACTGGTCATCTAGCAAGACCAGTCAGTTCTAAATGAAATAGCAGAGAAGTCTACATTCATCAGTGGTATGCTTTGACTCACATTTTTTTGTACCTCCTCTTCATATTCAAGTTCTCACTCTCCCCCAAACCTCAGGACCCTCACTCTGCTTTGATGCATAATGTGCCTTCCACAGCTGATGCTTTGTGCTCTCAGTTCCTTTTCCAATCATAGCTCCATTCCTTCCTTTTGAGGGAGACTTTGGTCTCAGACTTCACAAAGGGTGGTCAGCTGTACAGTTTTATGCAGTAGTACCCTGACTGTGGACTACCAACTTCTGGTTAGTTATAAACCCATATGCACATGAAGTTTGTCATTTTAAGTTCTGTTAAGCACCAAGAAAATATATAGACTGTATGCAGCTACTGTCATTGTGAAAGGGAAGGAAAAAAGGAAAAGAAATAAGTATTTATTAAGAAACTATTCTATTCAAGGCACTGTGCTAAGTACTTTACATTTATTATTTCATTCAATTATGACAGTAACCATGAATTTATAAAGAAGTACCTGTATTCAAAAGATTGGAAAGCATTGCTGTGTGCTAGAAAGAACACTGGACCTGGACTCAAAAGAGACCTGGACTTCAAAATCCATCTCTAGTACTGACTATATATTGGAAGTGAGTCAATTGACTTCTTTCAATTTCATCTTCTTTACCTATAAAATGGAGTATAATAATAAACCATGCTACTTAACTCCCACAATGGTTGTGAAAAAAGATTTTTGCTACAAGTATCATATATAGTACAAAGAAGCAAGGAGGTAACTTAGTTACAACCTAATTCCAAAAAGTTGTTTTCCCTATTGGAGAAAGGATGTAGACCCATAGAGTAAAATGAAACTCTTGATCAAACCAAGTTTACCAGGCTGTGTCCACACCAGGAAGTCAAGTTAAGCACAGAAAAAAAATGGAAAAAGGGAGATTCAGATATGATGGACAATTTGTGTTATTACTTGCACTAAAGTTGATGGAGCCTTATAAAACATGACTTAAAAAGAGAAGATTAGACCAAGAAGGATCATTCAAAAGGAAGACCAGGAATCAAAAAAGAATCTGGCTCAGAATTATGGCAAAGTGACATATGCATCTCTAATTTTCTTTTTAAGTATTTTATTAATTTTTTTAGAACACTGTCAATATAACAATGTTCAATGAAAGAACAAGTTACAGTTTAGATGAATTGCCAAATAGCAAAGTTGGTGGAAAATGTCTGGGTCTTATAGGACCCACTTTTCTTTGGTTCTCGTTTGTACCTGTGGATTTCTCCTTTATGGTGGAGCTCAGAGTCCCATTTGTCTAGGAGTGTTTAGTTATGGTCTTTCCTGGACACACTTCTTAATGTTTTCTCTAAAATCCCCTTAGACCTATGACTGTGTTTTTAATGATTATCTTACTTATATATATGGCTTATTTTTAAAACACCACAATAATTCTAATAGTTAGAATTTGCACAGTGCCTAATATGTACCAGGCACTGTGCTAAGTACTCTACAAATATAATTTCATTTTTATCCTCACAGTAACCCTGAAATAGGTCTCTTGGACACTGCATAGAGAACAATGGAACACATAATTTATCCATCAGTTATCACTTACCTTTGCTGCACGACCTTGTCTATTTTGCCTAATAACCACAAGGTTTAGCACAAAACAAATGACCACATCATTCATCCCAACTCCAAAGTTGGTATGAAGAATTCTGGAGATATTACAATAAAAGCACCATTTAAAAGGCAAGCTGTTGCATAGGAATGACAATGAAAAGAAATTTTCTTATGATATTTCCTTGAAAACCACAAAGTGAAGGAGTCAGTGAGTAGCCCAATTCAAAAGTTCAATAAAATCTTCTATCTTCTACTCACTAATTAAATAATATTTTCCTTCCTTAAGCTAAAAACCTTCCAAATAAATGCAAATATCTTTGAAGTTTCAGTCTTACTTTATCTGAATAAGACTATATCATCTTAAGTCACATATTGATTAGAAAATTTTACAGCGTCTAATTTAATCTTTAAAAGTGGGAGGATCCAAAGAAAATGTGCTTGCTGTCCAAAAGGCCTATCATACTTTAATTTCAAATATTGACATTTTTTTCTGGGCAATTCTTATTGTTTAGGTTGTCCACAGACCAATTTTATTTGGCCTTGCTTGCCAAGTTACAGGACTTGTTCTCAGCTGGACCATTCAAAACTAGGAGACACATCTCTGTACATATTTTCAATATTCATTCATATTTTGTTTGAAAGCTGTAATAAATCAACTAATTGTGACCTAACATGCATGTATTTGTACCCTCCTAAATTTCCATTGTTGATTGCTGAGCTAGAATCATTGAACCACACTTTTATTCAGTATTTCTTTGATTTCATGCCATTTCCAGAGATTAAATTTGCATTATCATCAGTATAAAGTTGGAAACGAACTCTGATTCAATCTAGTCCAACCTTGTAATTTCATAGAATAAGGAAAGTGACACCCAAAGGAATTAAGTGATCTGACCAGAGATGCCCAAATTGTGAGACTCATCCCATCTTCCATATCCCTTGTCAACAGCAGTGGACAGGACTCCTTCAGGCCCCTAATTTATAGAGGTGAGCATCCTAAATTCCCCTAAACACTTCTGTTCAACTGATAAATGTCCAAAGCCTTTATCATCTACCTTACTGCTGACTCTCGGAATTTACTGGGGTCTTCTATGTTGTCTTCTCCAATTAAAGAGTAAACTTCTAGCTTATAACACAGATGAGATTTGAACCCAGTCATCATTTTACTGACCATTACTATAAAAAATTTGAAAATTCCTCACTTAATTAATCCCTGAAAAAGATAATAAATATATATTCTTATATATATGCATTATTAATATTACTTGCATTATATATACATTACTAATATGAAAAAAATTAAAAGTCAATTTTTAAAAATATGATCGGCATTGTTAACAGTTTACTTAGATAATTCTGGCAAAATTCAATCTTCATAGAGAATTCTCTCAATCAAAAAAATGACAGTAATAATACCTTAATAGTGATGTAGCACTTCAGATTTACAAAATGTGTCATTTGACCTTCACAACAACCCTGTGATGCAGGTCATGCAAATATTATCCCCATTTTATAGTTGAGAAATTAAGACATAAAGATTTTAATTGATAATCCATTGAATTTTCTACATTCATTCACAATGTTCTTCTTCCTGTGCCATGACAGACAAAACAAAGAAACTTCCAAAAGGGGATGAGGAACCCAAAATCCTATGCATAAAACTGAAGGAAATGGCTACAAGCCGAATTTAAGCAGATATGAATTCTGAAGATCAAATGAAACCATTTACATCTTGGAGAATGAAGTGGTTTCACATAGGTGGACATCTCTGGAAATTTGAGATTCCCATTCTTTGGCATCCATTAAGGTCTCCAAAAGCTTTAAAATATACCATCTATCCAGGGAATTTCTTTCTCAACAACAGATTATTACCCTCTACATATTTAACTGATACAATCCAGGCAGCTATGAACTAGATTACACTGAGTAATAAAAAATAATCATTGTTGTTATGGAAAACAGATTAAACACAGGAAATATTTCCACAAGGCTTTTCTTTATAACACTTAGATTGCTTAATAAACTTTATGGAATGTCTTAAGCCGAGTCTAGATCTGCAAACTCACTGGCTGAACAAAGACAAAAATCTGCTTGATTGTACATTTTGCAATCACTGGCAAACTAAAGCATAAATCTAAAAAATCTACTCAGGAACATTAGGATATATCTCTGTACCAGGTTCCTTTTTTTTTTTTTAACCAAAGTTGGTGACTGATTCATTTCCAGCACCCACAAAACATGTAATTATTATTGCCTTCTGAGGTTGAATGAGATATGAATATACCCTTGTTGAATATCTATAGGTATAGCACCATTTCCTCTACAAAGTAATCTCTATACTTTTAGTATCAAAACCTCCACTCAGCCATCAAATTGGTGTTATCTTGATGGCACCATTTATTATTGTTCTTTTAATTATTTTTCAATTACTTTGACTCCATTTGGGGTTTTCTTGACAAAGATTTTACAGTGGTTTCCCATTTCCTTCTTCAGCTAATTTTACAGATGAGGAAACTGCAGTAAACAGGATTAAGTGATTTGCTTAAGGTCTCACACAGCTGGTAAGTGTCTGAGGGCAGATTCTTAACTCAGTAAGATGTCTCTCTCTGTCTCTCTCTCTCTCTCTGTCTCTCTCTCTCTGTGTCTCTGTCTGTCTCTCTGTCTGTCTCTCTCTGTGTCTCTGTCTCTCTCTGTCTCTGTCTCTCTCTGTCTCTCTCTGTCTCTCTCTCTCTGTCTCTCTCTGTCTCTCTCTCTCTCTGTCTCTCTCTCTGTCTTTCTCTCTCTGTGTCTCTGTCTCTGTCTGTCTCTGTGTCTCTGTCTCTCTGTGTCTCTGTCTCTCTCTGTCTCTCTTCTCTGTCTCTCTGTCTCTGTCTCTGTCTCTCTCTCTCTCTCTCTCTCTCTCTCTCTCTCTCTCTCTCTCTCTCTCTCTCTCTCTCTCTCTCTCTCTCTCTCTCTCTCTCTCTCTCTGTCTCTCTCTTTCATTGTTCCCAATGGTTGTAAAAATCCTTCCCTTCCTCCTTCCAAGACCAACAGGCAACATCTATGCCATCACCATTGAAAACCTTTCTTCATCCAACTGAAGCATTCTAAGTAAACAGCCTTTCCCCACTAAATTATATATAAAACCATAGAAATTCAGATCCTTTATAGATTATTCAACTCAACCCTTTCATTTCACAAAGGAGTAAACTATGGCCAATGGAAATGAGGTCAATTGCTCAAAGTTACACCACTAGTCAATAGCAAAGTCAAGAATAGAGCTCAAGTCATCTTTCACTGATCTAAGGTTCTTTCCACCATAACACACTACTCCCTCATATTTACAACATGTTACTTGCTGTAATAACCATTCTTATTTTTAATTTATTTTATCTGCTGCACTGTGATATTATCTCTGTGCCAGATAATAATTTACTAATCTCACTGCTTCATAATGACTGCTATGATTATATTTCCAGTTCTCATTTCTCTCCTAAGTCCCATACCCACATTACGTGGGACATCCAAGTGGAGTTGTTCTTATTTTTTTCTGTTCTACATTCATTTTTGAAATGATGTTCTGTTTGTGGAGGAAATTTGGACATCCTGAAATTTTCTGACCCATTCTATCATCATCAGTAGCCTTCTGAACAATGCCACTTGAAGATCCCATAGGCATCCCAAACCCAACATGTATAAACCAAAACTCACTCTTTCCCCCTCTAATCTGTCCCTAATTTTCCTATTTCTGTTGAAAAAAATTGTAAAAAACATTGTCTTCTCAGTCACCCAAATTCACAATTTCAGAATAATCTTGAATTTTTTCTTTCTTCTTTAACCACCCCATATTTAGTCAGTTTCATCAGATGTCACAATTCTACTCCAAAAATATCCCTTGATCTGTACCATTCCTCTTACCCCTACAAGACAAGTTCAGGCCCTCTTCAGTTCCCAGCTAGACTGTTGATATGAGCTCTTAATTGGTCATCCTGCCTCCAATCCAACCTCCATCCATTTGGATGTTGATATTCCTCAAGCACAGATCCAACCATGTCATTTTCTTGCATGAGAAAAATTAATGATTCTCAATTATTGCCTCCAAGATAAAATGTGTTTTTCTTCTGTCTGGCATTTTAAAGTCCTTTGCAACATGGCTCTGACATCTTTAGAAAATGATTTCCACTCATTCCACTTCACATTCTGTGTTCTGGATAAATTAGCCTATTCACTTTGTCCAATATTCCTTCTCCCACTTCTCTCCTGACAGGTTGTCTCTGTCCCACACCACCCCATGCCTGCGATGCTCTTCCTCCCCATCTCTGCTCCTGTCCTCTCCATCTAGCAGAACTGAAACAGATGTGAAATCTGAAAATCAAAGCCTCAGGGGCCAGTTCAAATGCAATTTCCAATAAGAAAACTTTTGTGTTGCTCCAGCTATTAGCTTTTCACACTCTTCTCCCAAAGAAATTGCATCTGATTTATTTTGTATTTACTCACCAGAATATATGCTGTTTTCACTTAATGTAATATAAACTTCTTATGAGCAAGGACTGTTTTGATTTTTATCTTCATGCCCCCAGGGATTCCCAATGTGCCCTGTCCTCAGTAAATGTATGTTGAATTTAGTTAGATTAAACTGATTCAGTGATTTCATCTGGAAGAGTACTGCTTCTGTAAGAATGTGTAGTATAATCTTACTCACATGCGTTTCAGTTTCATGAGTTGTTCAACCTAAAAAACAAATGTAGCCAGTCTTCTGGCTAATTCTTATAATCATGTGACAAATATTCAATCTATCACTTTTAAGCATGTACCTTCTGAATTTGTGGTCTACTAGAATAAAATTTAAGAACCAGAGTCACTAACACATCACAGTGAAACACCACAATATGATTTCTTAAAGATTTATATTTAACAAACATGTTTTGTGCAAGGCAGAAATAGCATATCAGAGTATAGAATGGTGTTTTTATGGCTTCAGTGATTCAGGTTCAAGTCCAGACTTCAACCAATTACAGGGTGGGTTGTTGTTTGGTCATTTTTCAATCGTGTCTGACTTTTTGTGATCCCTCTTGGGTTATTGTTGGCAAGCTATTAGCATTACTTGCCATTTCTTTTTCTAGCTCTTTTTTTTTTTTTTTTTTTTTTTTTTTAAACAGATGAGGAACTAAAGCAAACAGGAATTAAATGACACAAAATCACACAACTAGTAAATATCTGAGATCAGATTTGAACTTAGGAAGATGAGTCTTCTTTATTCCAAACCCATTGCTCTATCCATTGCACTAGTGACTCTTTTGCAAATGATCTAACTTTTTTGTGCCCCAAGCACCTCTCTTGGACTTAAAGTTGCAAGGTCACAGGTCTTCATTAGTCAGTGGGATTTCCTCACCTATGATCTCACAGATAAAGTAAAAAACAAAAACAAACTCATGCCTGGTGATGCTAAATCCTGGAAGTACGACAAAAAACCACTTTGGTTGCATTTACAAAAGTAAGAATTTACTGAAGAATTATTTGATTTTCTCATTATTCGTGTGCTTTTGCCATGATTGTCAGGTTAGTAAGCTTACAAAGATGCCTCTTTAGTAACAGACCCCGGTTTTTGTTCACATAGGGTCCTGTATTTGGAGACACAAAGATTCTTAGAAACCATTTAACTCAACTGCCTTATTAGAGTTATGGAAACTTTTTAAATTATTATTAAAGCTTTTTATTTTTCAAAACATATGCATGGATAATCATTCTACATTAACCCTTGAAAAACCTTGTGTTCCAATTCCCCCCCTTCCTCCACCCTTTACCCTAGATGGCAAGTAGTCCAATATATGTTAAAGAGGGTAGAAATATATGTTAAATCCAATATATGCATACATATTTATACAATTATCTTGCTGCACAAGAAAAATCAAATCAAACCAGAAAAAATGAGAAAAAATAAAATGCAAGCAGACAACAATGAAGAGAGTAAAAATGCTATGTTGTGATCCACACTCAGTTCCCACAGTTCCTTCTCTGGGTGTAGATGGCTTACCTCATCACTGAACAATTGGAACTGGTTGAAATCATCTCATTATTGAAAAGACCCACGCCCATCAGAATTGATGATTGTATAATCTTGTTATTGCCATCTATAATGATCTCCTGGTTCTGCTCATTTCACTTAGCATCAGTTCATATAAATCTCTCCAGGCCTCTCTGAAATCATCCTGCTGGTCATTTCTTACAGAACAATAATACTGAATTATGGAAACTCTTAACAGAGTTAACAGAGAAGTTAAAGGTTTTGTCTAAAGTCACATAGGTAGTAAGTGGCAGAATCAGAATTTGAACCCAGATCCAAATTCACATCACTTTTTATATAGCATCTAACACCCTGCACATGACAGCCAAAGGAGCCCAGATTTAGTCTGCTTTATTTGTTATTGTTTTCGTTGTTATCCTTTGTTCTTAAAGAGGCTCGATGACATCATGAGGGTGATGTCTTGAATTTCTCATGAATTGGATTTAATGAGGCAGAACTGTGCCAAGTTGTCAGCCTGGCTCTCTTCTCCAGGGTCATCAAAGTTCAGTGGCAAGACAAAAATCAAGACAACTGGCAATGGACCAGGATGTGGTGGGTGATCTTGGGCTTTTATGCCCTATTAGCATGGAACACAGCCCTTATGCATGACAAATGGCAGATGACCGAGTGACAATGAAGAACCCTTTATAACAAGATCCAGCACCATGCTATACGGGACTTAATCAAAGGGAAACTATGACACAGAGTCCACCCTAGAAATATAAATATGTCAATCTGGCTCCTACAGACAAAGTTGTAGAAAACACTAGTGGAGGAGAGAGCTAAATAACAAAGGATTCTGGCCAACATGAGAACACAGGAAGCAATTCCCCAGGCAAACAGTGTCATTTTGCAGCTGTTTCCTACATCTGTCCCAGCTTCATTTAGCAGTAGTAGCTGAGAATATCAGGAAGGAGTCTCTGAATGTGAGTCTCAATGACACCCATGGGGAGACTAGGAATTTTCCAAAACAAAGCTTGCTCAAAAGAGTTACAACTTAAGCTAGAACTAACCAAAATTAACAAATAAGGGAATTAAGACCTCAATTATCTTTTCTACAAGACTTAAGAGCTAGCCTAATAGGGAGGAGATTGCCAAAAGCATCGTGAGAAATATACCTTTCTAGGGAAAATTGAGCTGCACACATCATTAAGGCTTGTTTTAAGAAAAATTTGAGGAATATAAGACTGACAGTGTGGTTGAGAATACCAGCCCAAGAAAACTAATTGAGTTCAATAAAATTAACTTTTTTAGAGGCAGCAGAAGGGAGCTAAATGAGAAAACTACAAATTCTGAAAATATTTAAATATCAACATTGTGCAAGGCATCATGGGAGATGCACATAACTAATAGAAAGGCATGTTGTATTTCTCCAATGTTCCCTCTTTTGCGTCATTCATTCATTCATTTTTTGAGTACCCACTATGTTCAGAGCAGTGAAAAATAAAACGATTTACATGGCATGATGCTTACTTTACAAGAACTTGCAATTAAATATGATAAATTAATCATGTTTATACAAATAATGACAAAGGAAGATAGTTATGCAATCATACAAAGTACAGTAAGAATTTAGAGAAAGAAAAATATCACTTCTGTCTGAAGTGTTCAGAAAAGACTTCAGAAAGAAGGGGTTATTGAACTGAATCTTGAAAGCTGAGTAGACATCTAGATGGTACAGATTTTAGAGCATTAGGCATGATGTCAGGTCTTGAATTCTGTCTCAATATTAATAACTGTGTGATTGTGGGCAAGTCATTTAACCCTGTTTCCCTCGGTTTCCTTATCTGTAAAAATAAGTTGGAAAAGGAAATGGCAAACCACTCCAATATTTTCGGCAAGAAAATCTCCCAAAAGGGAACATGACAAAAAATGACTAAACACATACTAGGAATCTGAATTTCTTTATTTTCAGTTTATTAATATAGATTAATTCTATCGACTGTTTCTAACTATAGCAGAGGATTCTGGATGATAGCAGTTTTCAGCATTAAGTTATTTACTCCTGAAGAAAGCAGACAGAATCTACTGAAATTGGAGAATATAACACCTATTGTATATTTGAATTTTGATTTAGCTGGCTGAGTGGCAGTGTGGACTAGTAGAGAATCATTCTATCTTGGAGTTAGGCCTAGATTAAACCCCTGCTTTTAACATATATTTATTGTGTGGTCCTAGGCACTCAACAATTTTTAAAATGTTAAATTACACAATAGTTGTCAGTTTTCATTGGTAGAGTTAGTTTCCTCTCCTATGAGTTCCCTATATGATGAAATATGATGAAGGGTACTACCCTTCAAAAAAAAAGAGTTATTTGAAGCAATTCTATATTTGGAAATCAAATGTGAGAATCTAGCCTAATTTGAAATTCATTCTTCTCTTCCTACAAGAGAATATATGTTCCTTTTGTCAAAATATCATATCAAGCTTTGAGCAATGGCAGTATCATAGCCAATAAATTCTATCTAGGGAGCAATTATTGCTAACTGAAAACAAAATATTTTCTCAATTCAAAAATTTCTTTTTTGATTAGACACATTAGACAAGATAGCTATGATATGCTAGAAGTCAGAAACTTAACTCTTCTACATGCTAGCATGTTATCTTGGCTAAATCATTTGACCTATGTAGATCTGTATTTTCTGATCTGTAAAATGGAAATAATAATGCCTACTTCAAGGGACTGTTGTGAAAAAATCAAATGTGTCCAATGCTGGTTATTTGTAGTAATGAAAGTTATCTAAGGATATACATGGTGGATATGCACAGGTAGGTAGAAGATGAAACAAATAATGAAATCTAGGCTAATGTTTTGACTCTATCCCCATCTTTCCCAATGATCACATATTTTGGGTGAATAAAATCAGAGAATCTTAGTGTTGGAAGGGAACATGATGTTCTGTCCCCTTACTCCCCCAGCCCCTGAAACATTCCTAAGAGGTGATCATTCTGCCTCTCTTAATAGGGAACTTTCTCCCAGACAGCTCTCCCTGCCAAGGCAACCCATTTCTTTGTAATTTTGTTTTGAAGGTTAGGAAATTCTCCCTTAGATTAAGCTAAAATCAGACTGACAGTAAAAAGTCATCCATCTGCCCTCTGAGGCCAAATATGACCAACATTGTCCCTTTTCCATGAGAAAATCCTAATTTTCAAGGAAAGCAGATAAAATTATTTCAAGAAGAATAAAAGGGGATGTCAGTGGTCCTTGGGGAAAAAAAGGAGGGACATAAAAGGAGAGTGATCTGGGTTAAATATTAAAACTGGAAGGGACCTTACAGACCATCAAGTTCATTCTCCTCATTCTACAGGGAAGGAAATTGTGGCACAAATAGGTTCAATGGCTTCAACACACAGTTTCAAACATTTATTGATGGTGAATATAGGTGATCCTAGGCAAGTACTTTTCCTCTCCATTCTTCATTTTCTTCATATATAAGATGAGAGAGCCACACTAAATTGAAGTGGGGTCCTCTATGTTAATGCTTATTTATTTTAATTTAGTTCATTATCTTACTGTTATTTCTTGAATTTCAACACTATATCTATAGTGCCCAGCAGGGCAATTAGGAAACACAATGGATAGAACACCAAGTCTGGAGCCAGGAGAATGAGTCCAAATTTTATTCAGATTCTTACTGACTGTGTGATCCTGGACAAGTCACTTAACCCAATTTGCCTCAGTTTCCTCATCTGTAAGATGGGCTAGAGGAGGAAATGGCCAACCACTATAGTATTTTTGCCAAGAAAATCTCAAATAGGGTTACAAAGAGTAAGGTACAATTGAAAAAAACTGAACAAAACATCAACAGTAATAATGATGATTAACAGCCTTGCTTAACATATGATTTTTTTTAGAAAAAGCATCTCTTTAAAAACATAGTCTAAGGCAAAATTCCCTGCATAGATTTCAGGGGATTCATGAGCTTAAAAGGGGGGGAAAGTATATTTTTATTTTTACTAACCTCTAAGAGAAATTTAGCATTACTTTCAAATACGAATCTAAAAGAACATGCTTTTGAGAAGGGATCTCAAGTCTTCAGCAGTCAGAAGGGTCTATGACGCAAAAAAAGGTCAAGAATTCCTGGACAAGGGAGTGTCTGAGATCCTTTCCAGATTTAATATTTTATAGTTCTATAATGTTATGCCCTTTGGTAGAAAAAATTATTCCCTGTCAGCAAGCAAGGAGGGTATTGTAAACACTGTGCATGCTTAATCTGTAGACAGTCTGCTCTCCCTTAGAATTTTTTGACTGGGAGTCAACCAGACAGCAGGAGATGACCATTGTGTGTCTAAGCATACCTGCCATCAGAAACCAATGGTAGCCTTAAGCAAGGGCTGACTGCCTGTGCCAACACTTTGGGCAGCAAGAGATTTAGTGAGAGTAGAAATCAGTAGCCAAGAAAAGCCTTTGGTATTCAATTAAAAAATAAGCAGTGAGATGCTGGAAAACACTTAGCAAAAATCAAAATCCCAATTCGGCATGAACTGTGAGAATTCTGGGCATGGAAGATGATTTATTCTGCCAGACCCTTGTGATTATATTTGGGATGTATTTGGGATTTCTTTGCTGGAAAACTTTGTTCTTCCTTTGAAAATGTAACATGGTGAGACTAAGAAGCCTTCTTGAGCATGCCTTCAGGAACTCAAATTCTGAGGAGAAGAGATCCAAGAGCTAATTTTAAAAAGAGAAAAAAGATATTTCATCCCAGGAAGAAAAAAAAATCTTAAATTTATACTTTAGGAAACACTTTGAATGGATCAAATTAAATAATATATATATATATAAGTATTATTGTTATTATTTTCATTATTATTATTCCTTGACTATTCATCTAAAGAAATAGAATTAGCTAAAAAACATTTGTTTGTTTCTTGTGTTTTTGCCTCATTTTTCCAGGAAAAAGTAACTAGTTTGAGAAAACAATTGAATTTCAAACATAAAAAAACAAAATTTAAAAATTTTTCTCATGTCCACATTTTCCTAAATCATATTGAAGAATAATGCTGCCAATTAATTATCCACTTTGTACTGTGCTCTCTTTCACAATTATCATCTGATCTCATAATATACTTAAGGGGCTAATGGCTATCTTTTAAAATCTGCTGAAGCAAAAGGGTTTGATATTTCTGTAAGAAAGATTTTCATAATGATGGTGTGACCCTGGGTAAGTCATATAATACTATATGTTTTCATTTCTCATCAGAAAAATGAGCTGGAGAAGGAAATGTAAACCATTCCGAAGCTCTGCCAACAATACCCCAAATGAGGTCACAAAGAGTTGGATAAGACCAAAAATGACTGAACAACAAAAGGAACAGCATTGTTATTCTGAGATTTTTAAGGACTCATTTTAGACACCCACCTGCCTGCAGATGCTGAGTCCTTTCTGTCCATTCTGGAAATAGGACAGAGACCTGGAATGACCTCTAAAGTCTATTCCAGTCTTAAAATGTGAAGATTCTCTAAGCTAATTTTTTGGGTTCAATAGTCTTCTGAATTTTTTGCCTTTTTTGTGTTTCCCAGAAAACTCTTTGATTCTGAAATCCTTTCAAGTTTGAATTCAGCTAATTGAACTAGTTTGGCTGGGATATTATCTCCCTACTAGAGTGAAGAAATGAAATTGGTCCTACCAGGAGACCCTTTAACTCGAACCATGATTAATGTGACTTCCTCCCCTTTCTCTACTTCCTCTCTAAGGACTGATGTGGAAAGTAAGAACTCTTTTAATGCCTAAGTAAACAGAAAACTCTTTTTCTCTCCTTCCAATTTTATACATCATGGATTTCATAAATTTATTGATTAAAAACACATTGTAAAATTATTTTAAAGAAAAAATCTTAAAAGTAATTATTTTTCAGGGTGCCATAGTAGATTGAGCACCAGGTTTATAGTCAGGAAGACATAGTTTTGAATATGGCCTTAGACATGTTTTAGCTGTGTAACTAGGAAAGTCACAACTGCTTAAGGTTTCATTTTCCTCATCTTTAAAATGAAGAGACTGAATTTGATCACTTCAAAGATCTCCTCCAGCAAATCTATGATCTTGGATTCTTCTCCTCTTCCTCCTTTTTTTTTCTTTTTTTTTCACATGATAACTAACTTCAACTATTTGAAGTTCTATCCACATGGAACTGTGGTTAAACTTTTTCCTTTGACCCTAGAACACAGAATTAGAAGTAATGGTTTACAATTAAAAAGAGGGAAATTTGTGTTCACTTTATCAAAAAGCTTTCTAACAATTAGAACTAACAAAAACTGAAGGGAATACCTTAGGAGATAGGAAGTTCCTTCACACTAGAAGTCTTGATTTTTTTTAATTTTTAAATTCAATTTTGTTTTATTTTTAATTCCAAATTCTCTCATTTCATTCTTTACTTAGTGATATTGAGTGAATTCTTCTTCAAGTATAGATTCAACTAGTCAACTTCCAAAATCCCTTCTGAGATTCTGTGATTCTATGAGCCTTTCTCTCCTCCTATAATTTCTTCCCTCCTCTCTTATTCTCTCTCCCCTTTATTTTCCTCTTCCTTGTTTAGTTAATTGATCATTAAAGGCCTTGATAGTTGAAGAGATGATGTTTTCCCACCTCACAATCACTACTTGAACATATTCATGGAATCATGGTATCTATAATTGCATACAGAGCTATAATTTATATATTTTATTTGAGTTAAATATGAATTTGGGTTGATAGAAGTATGTAATCTCAAAGCGTGGGATGAGAGGGATAAATGTTCTTACTTTTCCTCCTACCAGTTTTGATGGTCAATATGTACCCAGGAGTATGCTGATGTCAGCTTTAACATTTCTCAAGAGCCAAGAGTTAAATTTTTACTGAGAGCATTTACATTTCCAAAATCAGCAAACTCTAAAAATCAGGGTTTAGTTTATTGATTTGTTGATTTTCTGGACTTAAGAAAGTGATAGAGAAAAAATTTTAATAATGTAAATTAAACTTAAAAATATACCACACATTCTTTTCCCCCTCCTTCAGAGAGCTGATTCTTCAACATTTCCCAATATCCCTTGGCTGTACCTCATATTTTTCTGAATTTTGTAGAGGCATGACTACTCTATTTCTCCTATGTCCCATATGCATCTGTTCAGGGTGGAGCTAACTTCAAATCTTTCTCATGTCTAAGAAAAATATCATTTGAGATCCACTGAAGGAAAATTTCATATTCCCACCTCCAAATCTACCATACATGGAAACTTTTTCAAGCTGGTTTTGTTTATTGTAAGATTTACTTGTAGTTTCAAGAAAACAGAATCTCTAAACCACAACATCTGTACTCATTTTCTGTCAAGAATTCAGGAAAATCATTATTCTATTAGTAAATATCAAAGTAGACTTCCCTGCCTCAACTTCATACCTGGATCAAGCTATAAATATTGTGCCCTAAGGCAATTTATCTGGAAATGAAACTCCACATTTCACTTTTTTGGGGCAAAGCTGACTCAAAATATTTTTTAAATGAATAAGTTGGTAACATTCTCTCAATTAGTTTTCAAAGTCTGTTACTGAATCCACCATCATTTGTTCATAATATTGCTCAGAGAAAACTACCGTACAAATTGTACTCATGACTGACAAGTTCTTGCATATTTTTAACCCAGAAACTGCCAAACTCACTTATCCACAGTATATGTCAAAGAGGAAACTATTTCTAGAATTGATATGAAAGCTGACCAAATAGTTGGAATGAAAGTATTAACATTTTAATGCAGATTTTATGCTCCCAAGCATAAAGTAAAGCTTCAGCGTTCTATGGAATAAAATCCATAGAGGGTCATTCTCACCTAATGATGACAATTTTATGTAGATATTCTAAATAGAGATTGAAATGAACGTCACATCTAAACACTCTTCACTTCTCTCTTGGCCAGCATCCTGTTATGTTGAAGGAACTGAGAAAGAAAACGTTTCTGATTTCTTCATCTTGCATTGGGTAAATTAGTGAATTGATTGATTTTAATTCCTTCTTAAAAATAATTTTAAAAAAATAAAAAAGATAGGATGTATCCCAGGTCCACTATGAAAGTAAGTATATGCTTAGGCTTATCTCTAGCTCTCATTCTATTTTGGATTATTGTGGTACCATTCATTATCTTGAGAAGTTGGTGAAAATTTTGAGGGACTTGTTTGAAAAACTTCATGTGACAAAATTGGCAAACTTTCATTTGACTCTTTTTGGGTCCCCACAAACCTATGGAAATTCAAAAACAAGCTCTTTCTGTCTCCCTCCTGGCATTCATTTTCTAAGACTTGAGTTTCATGGTTTCCAAACAAAACCTTGGTGCCAGCTGGTCCCATAGTGGGAATGAAAGCAAATGAAGCCACAGAGACAGGCCAGTTTTAATGTCATTTCCGGCTTGGCTGTTCAAGTCTGGTATGAAAAAAGAAACCCCAATCCTAACTCCCTCCTATGGTCACCAATTCAAATTGCCTAAAGAAGTAAGTCTTCAAAATGAATCCAAACCAAAAGTGGTGTGCTTAAGAGCCTTTTACAATAAGGGGGGTGACCTGTCCAGGTTTTTTCAGGTCTAGGCAGCCCAGCCAGGGCAACACATCCTAAATGTCAAGATGCATGGCTTTTTGGGAAGGAGAAAGAGAACTGGGCTTTGGCTTAAAGAAATAAACTGTAATGGTAAAGACAGGATTCTGTATTTAATTTAGTCTCACAACTTTAGCAAAGCATTTTGAGTAGAAAAATTTTAGACTCATTCAGTACTTCTATAATTGATTTAGCATGCCCTGTGACAGGCGTTAAGAGTCATGAATCCTGACCATAGTCTGTTTAACTAAAACAAGAAAAAAAACCCAACACAGGATACAACGCAAATTCAGCAAGTCCAAAATACACAGGGCATAGGAAAAATTCAGGAAATACAATAAAGGATTTAGAAAGATATTCAAACACTTTTGGGGGAGGATAAGAGTTGTGTACTAACTTCCAAATAATAGGGATCTCTCATCTTATGTGTAAATGTTTTCTTGGCAAAATTTTCAAGTAATCTATAAAAACAATCTTTATTTATCCCAGTACTTTTCTGTATGTTTGTTTATGAGTGGAAACAGGGAAATATCCTATAAGTTCAAAAATGAAGATTTCCTGGCTTCATAAAAAAGTAATGTGAAAATACTCTACCAGTTGTAGTTAAAGATATTCATAGATGGACATAGACCAGAGTCCTAGATTGTACTCTTATTTAGGGATGTTCTCCTACTTTCAGGATTTCAAGTTCTTTTAAAACATCCCATGCTCACTTCATATATCTTATTCTCACTCTGTCATGGAATATGACTTCATTGTTAAAATCTCTACCTGTAGATCTCTCAAGTTATGACTAAGAAATTGTCTGTCTACCCCAAAAAAGACTGCAGAGAAAAAGTTCAGAATTTCCTAGCCAAAATCATTTACTAATTCTGTGTGAGCAAAGGAAGGGTCAACTGGTTTTCATATAACTGATGTGAGCAAAAGACTTGAAACTTGCAGTAACCCAGAATAAGTGGGAAAAAAGAGAAGAATGCTTTCTCTGCTTAGAAATCATGAAATGACAGTGGAAATGGTTTCCCATAGCAGGGAGGCAGCATGGAAAGAGAAAGAGCACTACTATGAAGACAAAGGACCAGGGTTCATTGCTTCTCTGATGCTTAATCCTTGTTTGGGAAGTTACCTCACTTTTCTTGGTCTCAGAGGTCCCAGGTATAAAATGAGAAGACAGATCTAGATCAGGAGGTCAAACTCAAGTAGAAAAGGGGACATATAATTTGGCAAATTTATTTTTAAAACTATATATTAACATTATGTTCTATTGTATTTTTGTTTTGTTAATATTGCTCAATATTTTGCTCTGATTCCACTCAGGATCAGATTCCACTTAGATCATCTGAATCCTGGGCTTGACACCTCTCCTCTAGATAATCTCAAAGGTATATTCCAACTTTAATATTCTGTGATTCTATGATGATCAGAATTTTCTATAGGACTTTCGGTTTCTTGGTACATAGGTTTTCTCTCTTTTTTCCCCTACACAAATAGTATAGTTCTCTTATTATGTTCAAAATAAAGCATGTAAGGATGGAGGACAAAAACCTCAAAATGCAGGCATGACCACAGTGTAAGCCTGACCACAGTTAAATATTTCCATAAATAGTGCATTGTGGAATAGATTAAATGAATCTAATTTATTGAATGAGCAAAGTAAATTAGAAACCCTTAAAGATTTGTCTGGAACAAAACTGGCTTGGGGGTCTGATATGGTATGATGATAAATGTTTAACAACCAGCTCTTCCCCCAGAAGTCTACAAAACATGTTTAAATTTTACATACATTATAGTCCATTCTTTATCACTTTCTTAAGTCCAGACGATTAACAAAACAATAAACCATGCCCTAATTTAAAGCATTTGCCAATTTCAAAAGCATAAATGTTCACAATGAAAAGTTAGTTCTTGGCTCTTGGTAAGACAGTATGAGTTGACTTCAACATATCCCTGGATACAGAAGTTATTCAAATACTTCAATCATTTAAACATTTGCTAGGGCACTCTTTTTGCTGAAAGCAATTGATAAATTCTTGGATTTCTTAATAATAATGTCATTCTTCAAACTTCAGAGGAAAACATGAAGAGAGCTACTACTCTAAACATAATTCTGACTAAATATCAAATAAAAATGACAGGAATCTTAGGAAGAAGTGATCATCCTGTCTCAAAGTTTGTAACAAATAAAGAGAGGAAATCAAGGTATAATTTTATGCCTGTCTTAAATAATTGGAGAATAAATTTCAAAATGTTCAGAGAAAGATGTGTAGGATCCAATAAGCTAAAATTCTACTGAAGAAATCCATCTGAGAGACCCTCCCAAGACCCTCCCAAGAATGAAATTATATTTAATATATAAATATGATATTTTATTATTATAGATTATAATTTTATTATTATAAAATTATTATAATTTTACAATAATTATAATTATTACAAAGCAAACAAATTACTCTGATGTAGAAGGATAAGGGAAAATGTCAAATATTGATGTGGATGCACAGAAAACTCATTAACTTAGATTTCAAAAAAAGTATGTACTAAGAGAGAAGAAAGGAAAGGGATGGTGACAGGACAAATAAGAAAAGTTTATATGATCTTGTAATATTAGCATCAAAAATGTTAAAATATAGAATGTACCAAATCTGTTGCCAGATTCAAAAAGGGAAACAGGATGTTTAGCTAAGTTGGACAATTATTCAAGCAAGATGAGTCAATGATAATGGATGATACAAATAAGACAAAAACTTGAAATCCAATTCTTATTCTGCTTCTACCAATTAAAAGTTTTGTGTGTGTGTGTGTGTATTTTAACTCAAATAGATAGAAAATGCTTTACAAAAAACAAAATAAAGTGAGAAATTTGATGAAATGTAACTCGTGAAAGGAATATTAATATCCATAAAAGCCCATACATTCAAAAAATAGCTAAAAGAGGTGATTTTTTTAAAGTCAGAAAAAGCACTGACCTTCATTCATTAGACTATGACAGCTATTTCCCTGGGCCATAGAAAGTACAAGTGAATGTGATGTCTGGACCATTGTCCATGATCTTTGGAAAGTCATGGAAAAGAGGAACAGGTGATCAGCAGAACTGGAGATAAATAAAGGTTATTCAGGTTTATGAAAGATAAAATAAAATTGAAGGTGAAGTCTTCAAACTATATCCAATGAGCTTAACTTCTATTCCTACCAAAAGCTTGGGATACTTTTTTAAAAGATGATTTTTGAGCACCTGAAAACAAAAACATCAATGAGTAAGTAGCAATATGGCTTCAACCAGGATAATTAATCTCATATCCATTTTTAATGCTGTTCCTCAACTAGTAAGTCAGGTGAATTTCGTATATACAATGGTTTTCACCAACACATTCACCAAGTCTCTCATTTTATCTTTGAGAACAAGAAGGAAAGATTCAGGCTAGATAATCATAGTTTGTAATGTAAAAATAAAGGGAAAGGGAAAGGAGAGAAACATAGCACCTATCATGTGCCAGGAGCTATACTAAGTACTTTAGGAACATTTTTACATTTGATCCTCAACAGCTGTGAGATATTGGTACAGTTACTATCCCCATTTTATAGTTGAAGAAATGGCAGCAAATAGAAGTTAAGTGACTAGTCTGTATAGTAAGGTTAAGAAGATGGATTTGAACTTACTTTTTCTTGACTAGAACTCAAGAGTTCTATCCACTGTCTTACTTAGTTGCCTCTAAAAGACATATATCATTTTAAAAAAAAGCAACAACAATAATAATAATTGATTATATATGATTACTAAAAAATAAAGAAAACTGAAACAGAGGATAATATAGTTATATGGGGATTCAAACTAGTTGAATAATAAAACCCCAAAGTAGAAACTAATAAATCCTATAATCCTATATATATATATAAAAATATATATATATATATATATATATATATAGAGAGAGAGAGAGAGAGAGAGAGAGAGAGAGAGAGAGAGAGACTTGGAAAAGTAGAGTTCCCATGACTCTATCAAGGTTACACAGATAGTAAATGAAAAAGCAAAGATTCATCTTCCTTTCTACTAAATCAAACTTCTTTCTGCTATCATGGAATATTTTAGGAATTTGTAGGCAACATTTTTTTATCAATGACATTAATGAAAGTTTCTCAGATTTTCAGACTTTATCAATTTGGGAAGGATAGTTATTGTATTAGGCAGTAGAGACAAGACTCTAAAAGCTAAGAGGCTAGAACGATGACCTGTATATAATAAGACAACATCATTTATTTGGACATATATAGAATCAAGGAGGTATGGCTAGCCAATAGTTGATAGAAAAAGGAGTTGGAAATTTTAGTGAATTGTAAACCCATACATATTTAGTTGTATATCAATATTGTTCTACAGTTGAGATAATAAAGGCAGCCCTTTTTGTAGTGGCAAAAGCCTGGAAACTGAATGGATGCCCATCAGATTCTCATCAGTTGGATAATGATGAATAAATTGTGGTATATGAATATTATGGAATTTTATTGTTCTGTAAGAAATGACCAGCAGGATGATTTCAGAAAGGACTGGAGAGACTTACATGAACTGATGCTGAGTGAAATGAGCAGGACCAGGAGATCATTGTACACATTAACAGCAGGACTATATCAATTCTGATTGACTAGGCTCTTTTCAACAGCAAGATTATTCAGACCAGTTCCAATGGTCTTATGATGGAAAGAACCATCTTTACCCAGTATTTTAACTTTTTTTGTTGTTGTTTGCTTGCATTTTTTTTCTTTCTCATTTTTTTTCCTTTTTGACCTGATTTTTTCTTGTGTAGCATGATAACTGCAGAAATATGTATAGAAGAATGGTTAATGTTTAACATATATTGGATTACTTGCTGTCTAAGGGAAGGGAAGGGAAGGGAGGGAGGACAAAATTTTGGAATGCAAGGTTTTGCAAGGGTAAATGTGTATGTTTTGAAAATAAAATTAAAATTAATTTTTTTTAAAGAAGCTTTGCTCTAGTAGATGGGGGACAGCAAATCCTACCAATTCACAAAATTAATAAATACCTAACATTACAGCACATGAACCTGAAGAAAATTCCTATTTCCTACCACAATATTTTGCAGAGAGTAGGTAAATTTAAAACGTTTATTGAATTGGAGAACAGGATAAGTAAACACTTGAAGGAGCTGTAGATCTTGGCCAGACATTTGGAGGAGATATCTTGGCCTATAATTCCAAGCTTGTTTCTGGAAGAGTAATGGTGCTCAAAAGAGGAGTAAGAGAGTACAGCTTCCAATTTGCAGAACAGGGAACTGGGAAGATTAAAATAGATCCTGTACCAATAAGGGAAACCATTTTTCTCAGTACCATTGACTCCTGAAAGACCCTCAGTGACATAGAAAACTAATGTTGTAACATAGTAATAATTGTTAGAATCAACCACTAATTTTTATAAAGTATTGTTTAGGAAAAAAAATCCTTCAATAAAGTTAATTACCCCAAAATTATGTTTCTCTCAAACTTTTTATACACCACTACTAACTACCCCATTATTTTGTATTTTTTTAATATTTTTATGTATACCTGTTGCCTCCTCCCATAGAATGTAAGTTCCTTAAGGGAAAGGACTTTCATTTTTGAATCTGTATTTCCATCTCCTAGCATATTAAAAGTTGATAGTTGAGTGATCTGTACATCTTTGATCTTCATTCTTATTATCTATTAGTAATGCTTCCTCTCTAAAAAGTAGAATTGCCTGAATCTGCATAAAACACTAGGATTTGCTGATTTTGATTGTCTCTTGACACAAGGAAATATCAAATGGTTTTGAGATGGAATCAGGACCTTCAAGGAGAGAAGAAAGAAGACAATGAAGAGGCAAGAACTTCTGGCCCCATTCCCAGGTTTCCAGCAGCCCAGGGATGAGACAAATTAAGATCATAAAAAGACAGAATGAGGCTGGGAGCTACAGCTGATTTGACCCAGATAGTAGCAAATGGTGGAGCAGTTTAAATGATAACCAGAGATGTGGCTTTTTTCTTCCTAGTGCCACAAAAAGGAAGTCAAAATGAGGTTTTTTTTTTTATTTCAGTGTGAATACTTACACCTTGGAAATCTGTAAATGTTCCCAATGAAAGCCTGATTCATTGTTTTGTGGATTGTCTAAATTTAAGTATATAATAGAAGAGATGTTAATAATTCAAATTAAATATAAAAAACTGTCAAATTTGCTTTTTTCCTCTCCACACCAAGCTGGTTGTTAAACATTTACTAGCAGATTTCTGTGCAATAAAATATTATAAGGAAGAGGAAGGAATAAAACAGAAGGGATTTAGGAAAATTTTAGAAGCTTGAGAAGTCACTTTCACTTGGGAGGAGGAAAGGGCTTTATAGTAAAGCCACAGCTAAGCTGGACCTTGAAGGAAAAGAAGGAATATTCCTGCAGACAGACGCAGCATTTCCAACATTTACCAGATGTGGTTTGCTTGTGACCAAGCTTGTCCCACAGTTCATAGGCACCTGGCCTGACTCTCCTGGGGAGGCTTTTATTCAGACCCATGTGGAAAAGCATCAGAGCTACACTGGCAGCCAGGCTGGGGAGGCCGACTCTACCCTGGAGCCTGGTATTATCTTGCCAGGAGTCTTTGGGAATGAAGCAGAAGAGTCTCTTGTTTGCTCAGTACTTATAGACTCAGTGTTAGTCCAGAAGGCTAAATGAAATAATTTTTCTGGGATAATGAAAATCACTTTTTCCCCAGTTTGGGGTGAGAAGGAAAGGATTTACTAGACAAGAATTTTCATCTTACTCTGTCACCCCTCCTGTGGGCAAACTTGAGATAGATGACTTTTTGACTTTTTAAAAAATATAACCTACAATCTTAATTATATCATTAGGGATTCAAAATTGAACTGTGTTCCCCCTCCCTTTTTTTCTCATCAAAGTTATTGGAAGCTTAAGAGAAAGACAATACTTGCTTAATTAAAACTGTTTTCTTTGGTTGTCGAAAAAAGTAAATTCTCTGCTTTTTACTTCATAAATCATTATTGAGGCTCTCTCAGAAATGCACATTGCTGTTGGAGAATAAATAGCTTCTCATTATTATTATAAATTTCTTAACCATGTGTTCCTGGAATTTTTTTTCCAGAGGATAATTATGTGTTCTGCCAAATTATGCCAAATTAGCTAAATTGAGTCCATAATTTCTTGTGCTGGATAGCCTGTCTCTGGAACTTCCAATAAATCCTCCTCCCTCTGGGTAAACGTAGTATTCACAGTGACCTTTTGTTTCAGCATCTCAAGGTCAAGCCAAAGGCTTGAACAAAATGTGCCCAAGACTTTTGTGAAGTTTAATAAGAAATATGTCTCAACCTTTGACAAAATACAGGGTTGAGTTGACAATAGATCCAGGTTAATTTAATATTGGCTCCTGGATTGCTACTAAAATATGGGGGAAATCTATTAATAATAATCTTTCATATTTATATAATATATTAAAGTTTGCAGATCCTTTGACTCACAACCAACACTTTAAATTAAGGAAGACAAGTAAAATCATCATCCACATTTTACAAATAAGGAGACTGGGGCTCAAAGGGGCTATTCTAGTTAATTTTGGAACTTCTCATAACAACTAAGTATCTGAATGGAGACTGAAACTCAAACTTCTGACTCAAGTTCAGGGATCTTATCACAATATCATTCTGTCTGTACTGACCAAAAAATCAAATTACAAAGGAAAAAAGAAGAAAAATGAAAACCACAGGATTAGAAAGAACTTAAAGCTACTAAAATCTGGAAAAGTTCCATGATTCCCCCAAAGGGACAATGCAAATTAGCAAAATTATCAAAAAAGTCTAGAATTAGAACACAGACCTGTCTTCTAATATAAATTTAATGTACTACTCTACTTAATGTTATTTCTTAAAGTGCTTTCAAAACAAATTTTGGGCCCAATATAGCACTTTTTAAAAGGATATTTATGCATATTTAACATATATGTGTATATATATATCGGCATATATATATACACATTCCTCTACACATACACACACATATATAGAGATATAAAAATGTAGTGGAAGGTACTATAAAATGAAACAAACCTCAAAAAACCAAATACTTTTTAATATTTTTCTCTAAACTTTAGTTTTATCCCTAAAGGAAAAAGAAAAAAAGAATACTTACATCTTAATTTACTGCCTCATTTCTTATCTAGCCCTAATCACTGATTGGGTGCTGCCTCAGTCAAACAGATTTTTTGAAAATTAAAGGTCCTAGTTTCCCACTGCATCCAGGACCATCCTCAGTTGTCCTGATCTATATTTTACCACTGGACTCAGATGGCTCTGAGAAAATGAGGTTGGTGGCTTTGCACAGCCCTTCCTTATTTAAATCCAATTCACTTACATATTAGAGCATTACCACCCTAATTTCATGGTGCTCTGAGAATGAAGGACAGACAAGTATCAAGTATTTTGCAAGGATCAAAAACCATAAAAACTTTACTTATCCCTGTTGCTACAGTTGTTGTTTCTACTATAAAAATCAATTTAGCAATCATTTATTAAGCCTTTCCTATGCACAAAGCACTCTTGATAGAGGGATACAATTCAACCTTTTAGCCCACATTTCCTAAGAAATAAATAAGTAGGAGTAAATAAACCCTGATCCCTATTTTACAGTCCAGGAAATGAGGCAGAAAGAGATTAAATGATTTGTCCAGGGTTACACAGCTAGGAAGCAGGATTTTAATTCAGATGTTCTTGACCCCAGACTTTGAGCTATATCTGCTTTAGCTCCTAGTTGCCTCTAATTATGGAAATCAATGAGCAGTAATAGCATAGGAATGATGGAGGGGAAAAATCAGTTTAAAGAAAACTTAGATCCAACTAAGTAAAGTGACTTCATGTGTTTAAGAATAAAGATGGAAGGAAGATAACAAGTAGAAGAAAAGTAAAAAAGATCTGTAGTGAATTTGGCAAAATCAAATCAAAATAAAATGTAAATGAAACACAAAGAAGAACCGTAAGATATGCAATAGATTGAAATAAAGTGCAATGAGTTCTGAAGAGAGATGAAAAGCTTCATGGAGAAAGAAAGTGGAATTTGAGCTTGCTCTGAAGGAAGGTAGTATTTAAATATGCAGAAATAAATAGAGAATATTCCAGAAATAAGTAAAGTCAAGCATATTGCACAGGGACAGAAAAGCAAAAGATATGTCAAGGGAATGGTAAGTAATCAATCTGGGCTGAAGCATGGAGCATAGGAAGGAAATAAGCAAGCAGATCTGTGTTAAAAAGCCCAGAGTTCAGGACATGCTGGGGTGCAAAAGGAGAGGGAATAAGTGTTAATATAGCCCCTTTTATGTGCCAGGCTTTTTATATACTAAGCATTTCATAAATATCTCATTTGATTCCCTGTGAGGGAAGTGCTATTATTACATTTATCTTATTCACATCATGGGGGTTTAGGGGTACAGCATCCCCATGATCTGGAAAATCTGCATAAAACTTTTTGGCTCACTCTTCATACCAGAAAAGGATTCTGAAATTGTTCTCTTTTTTTAATGGCATATTTACAATATTACAAGATTAAATATGTTGATATTATAAAATACTATATTTTATGCATGTCTGACTTTCTGCACTTTTTCTGTGTTGTCTGCTGGCCATTACATGTCATCTGCTGTTTCCACAAAACTCCCTCTTCCCAAAATTCCTATTTAATTTTTTTATGCCAAAATCCACAAGATATCAAAACCACAATGAGCAAAGTCACAATGTGGAAGTATTATCTGTATGCCCATTTTAAAGTTGAGAAAACTGAAGCAAACAGAGATTAAATGACATGCCCAGGGTCATACAAGTCTTTCTGACTCCAATCTCAGCACCCTATTCACTGTGTCACCAGTTGACTTTCAATATTGGCTCTAAGAACTCAATGGTCAATGGCAAACAAGAAAGCAGAAAGTTGTGCATTCTGAATAAAGGACAGAGAGATTAGGCCTAAATCATGGTTTAAAAAAATAAGGAAATAGCTAAGGAAAAACAGAAGAAACTAGTTCTGGGGGAAAAGGGTAAAAAAGAGGTAAGAAAGTATGAAGACAGATCATTCAATGGCACTAGAATGTAGACTAGGATAATGATTGCATGTCTCTAATTCTCAGTGATACTTCCTATTGGGTGTGATAACTTCATACCTGCAGAATGTGCAGCCAGGACTGGAATGAGAGATGTACAGATGTGTTCTAATCCTGATTGAAGCAAAGACAGGGAAAATAAAATTACAGGAAGATTCTTTCAACAGTCCTAGAATTTGTGGACACAGACCAAAATACTTCAGTTCTTGAATGGCCTATGTAGGAAATGCCCAGCTGGTGTCAGCTTGGATTGTATTTCAGACTCTGGCTGAAAACCAAATATCTCAACAGGCTAGAGGAATGGGCTAAATCTAGCAGAATGATATTTAACAGGGATAAATGAAGGAGCTGTGTTGCGGTTAAATTCCAAAACACAAATTACTAGGATGAGGTCTCTTTCTAGTCAGCAAAAACTGCTGGTTAAGAGTCTGGAAGAAATTTGAATTATTTTAACACCTCATCCCATATACCACAATAAGAACTAAATCAACATATTACCTAAATATAAAAAAAGAATAGGGATAAGTAATGAGACAGGCCATGTGATTTCATTGGAATTAAGAAATTACAGGTGAAGAAAGCCCCATTAAAGAGGCAAAGATTGCCTTCTCTGCAATTTAAAGTCTTAAAAAGAATTTCACAGAATAGTAAAAAGTTAAATGATGTCCCCAGAGTGCTATGAACAAATCAAAGACAGAACTCCAATCCAGATCTTCCTACATTTTTTCAAGATTACTTCTCTATTATTCTATAACAAATGAAAGATGAATAGAATGATATATCTTTCACATTTATGGATAAAGAAAGAAAATTGAACAAATTCTAGGAAGCAACATAATCAATTAAATAATGAATTTTCATCACATAAAACTGAAAATTTTAGCAACATTTGGAATAAGACAGAAAAGAGTTAACTGAGCAAAATTTTCATAAAAAAAAACAAATTCTCATAAAATTTGACATATGAGTTATTATCAGTAGATAAAGAGCCAAAGCAAAGGAACAGGAAGTTCTGAAGAGAAGAAATCCAAGCCATTAATAGTTATATGAAAAAAATGTCCTGAATTACCAATAATAAGAGAAATGCAAATTAAAACAATTGTAGTTCTATCTCACATCTCTCAATTTGGCAAAGAAAAAAGAAATGAAAAATGATCATTGTTGGAAGGGTTGTGGAAGAACAAGCACCTTATTGTACTCTTGGCAGAGTTACAAAAAGGTTTGAGCATTCTGAAAAAACAATTTGGATCTATACTCTAAAAGTCAATAAACTGTGCATCATACAATACTGTTATTTGGCTTCTCAAAGAAAGAGGAAGAATGCAAATGCCCAAAAGCATTCACTTTTTGTTGTAGCAAAGACTTTGAAGCCAAGAGAGAGCCTATCAATTAAGGAATTATTGAACAAATTATAATAAATGAATGAAATGGGATATTAAAGCATTCTAAGAAGTCAACATACATTTATTAAGCATTTACTATATACCTAGCACTGTGCTAAAAATAAAAAATAAATAAAAACTGTCCTTACTCTCAAGAAATTTACAATCTAGTGAAAGAGATTCCAACAAGCTACTATGTACAAACAAAATACAAGACAAATTTGAGATAACTTCAAAGAAAGGTACTAGTATCAAAACAGAAGTAAAGTTTTAGTTTCAGAGTAACCTAGGAAGACTCAAATGAAGTGATAGAATGATGTGAGTAAAATCAGGAGAACGATTTAATCATGACCACATTTTTTAAGGAAAACTATCCTGAAAGACTTAAAAATAATACAAAGACCAATTATCAATTTCAAAAGACTAATAATGAAAAGAATAGGTTGTGAGTGCTGAATGAGACATATTTTTGGACACAACCAATATAACAGAATTTTGCAACACTTGGCTATACTTGTTAGAAGGGAGAGCTTTGTTTTTGGAGTAAGGGAGAGTTAAGGGGCATCATAAGAATTAAAAAATGGGGGGGGGAAGAAAGAACAGAATGGGGAATATGTACAAGGAGGGAAATGTTACTACCATGTTAAAGTTAATATATGTTTTATGGTTTTAACTGTATGATATTTTATATCTAATCCTTTTGCTGGTCCTCTCTGAAAGTGAAAATGTAATGTGTGTTGAACACTTTCTAATTTCTAATAGTTTTTTAAATTAGCTACAAAAGTACAGAGTGAGAAAGATATGATTAGTTTTTAGTTTATGAGAGAAAATTACTGAAAGTTTTTAGTGATGTGCAAACTCAATATGATTCAACAGTGATTGTGGAAATAAAAAGAGAAAAGATGATATTAGATCATAGTAACAGAAGTGTCTAAAAAAGGGTGATAATCCTTCTGCTGTTCTGAGACCACTCTCGAGCCTATTGTGCACTACATTCTAGGTGTTGTTAGGAATGCTTTAAGGGAAGCTTTTTGCTCAGGAGTTTGGCATTCAAATCGAAGTTCTATAGCTAATGAAGAATTTTGATTAACTGAGAATGTACAAATGAAGGAAACTCTGATGATAAAGATCCTTGAATCTCTATTATATAAGAATTAATTGAAAGAACTAGGAATGTTTAGCTAGAGAAGAGAAGGCTCTGTGTGAACATGATTGCTCTCTTCAATTATTTGAAAATGTCATATGGGAGGGAGATTAGATTAATTCTGTTTTATCTCAAAGGAAAGAACTAAGAAAATTGTTTTGTTATTTACATTTTAATGTTGTTGTTTGCATTTTAATAATATTTTGTTTTTCCAATTACATATAAAGAGAATTTTCAATATTTGGTTTTGTCAGATTTTGAATTCCAAATTTTTTTCTTCTTCCTTCCCTTACTTCTCCTTTCCTCAAGAGAGCAAGTAATCTGATATAGGTTATAGAAGTGCATTCATTTCAATATTAATCATGTTGTAAACAAAATCAGAACAAAAGGGAAAAACCACAATTTTTTAAAAAGCAAATGAAGAAGACTGAAAAAAAGTGAAAATAGTATGCTTAAGTCTACATTCAGTCTCCATAGTTCTCTGTCTAAATTGGATAACATTTAAAATTGTCCTGGATCATTGCATTACTGAGAATATCTAAATCTATCATAATTGATCATAACCTTGCCATTACTGCTTACAATGTTCTCCTGGTTCTGCTTACTTCATTCAGCATCAGTTCATGTAAGATTTTCCAGGATTTTCTGAAATCAGCCTGGTTCTTCATTTCTTATAAAACAATAATATTCCATTACATTCATATACCATGACCTGTTCAGCCTTTTCCCAACTGATAGGCTGGATAAGCTGATAAGTATGAGATGGTACTTCTGAGTTGTTTTAATTTGATATCTCTAATCAATTCAGATTTAGAGCATTTTTATATGGTTTTATATGACTATATATGGTTTTAATTTCTTAATTTCTTTCTGAAAATTGTCTGTATATATCATTTGACCATTTATCAATTGAGGAATGACTTGTATTTTTATAAATTTGACTCCATTCCCTATATATTTCTGAAATGAAGCCTTCATCAGAAACCCTGAATTTAAAAATTGTTTCTCAGCTTTCTGCTTCCTTTCTAATCTTGGCTGCATTGCTTTTGCTTATGCAAAAACTTTCTAATTTAATGTAATCAAAATTATTCATTTTATATTTCATAATGTTCTCTATTTCTGGTTTGGTTATAAATTCTTTCTTTCTCCAAAGATCTGATATCCCTTGCTATCCTACTTTGCTTATATTATCACTTTTATATCTAAATCAGGAGCCCATTTCAAACTTATCTTGGTATAAGGTATGAGATGTTGGTTTATGCTTATTTTCTGTTACACTATTTTTCATTTTTCCCAGCAATTTTTTTCAAATTAGTGAGTTCTTCTTCCAGAAGCTAGAGTCTTTGCAGATTTAAACAGTAGATTACTATTGTCATTGACCACTGAGTCTTGTGTACCTAACCTATTCCACTCCTTTGATATTCTCAACTTCTTGTTCTTTCAAGTAAATTTTATTTTTATTTTTTCTAGCTCTGTAAAATAATTTTTGGCAATTTTATTAGAATGGCACTAAATAAGTGGATTAATTTAGTTAGAATTGTCATTTTTATTATATTAGCTCAATATATTCATGAGTAATTGATATTTTTCCATTTGTTTAGATCTGACTTGGGCAAAAAGTGTCTTGTAATTGTAGGACTAAGAAAACTGGATGGAAGTCACAATAAGAAATAATTAAACTTACTGTCAAGAAATATCTACTAATAATTAGAGCTATCCATATGTAGAATGGACTGACTCAAGAGACACTATTTCCCCATCAGAGAAAGTTTTTAAACAGACAGTGTTGAAAACTTACTGGACATTTTGTATTGGGGATGATTTTAGGAGTATAGGTTTGACTTGATTACTCGACTATTGTAGAAAGAATTAAGAAGTATTAGAGTTTAATAGAGTTGCCTATGACTAACAACACTTGAATAATGAAAGAATCATGCGTTCTGTAGACAAAACATTTTTTGTTAAGTGCCCTCCCTGCTGCTATAAATTTCCAGCTGGTTTTGGATACCAGTCCTAGGTTTTCACATAATTTTTTCCAGTGGAATAATTATACAAGCACAAAATTACATATGGATTTGTTATTTTCATTGGAAAATTCTTTAAATACATATATACACACATATATTCTTAAATATATACATACGTATGTATATGTGTGACATATGTACATGTACACATCATGTGTGTAATAAAGCTGAGTAGCTTTTAAACTGCAGGACGTACCACAAGCAAAAAGTCCACAAGACTGCATAGACTACAATGCAATTTAGGAAAAACCCTTTTCTATTGTTGTTGCTTTAACTGAAAATTTAATTCCCTTGAAATGAAGAGAGTACCTTACTTTAGAGTAACATGCCACTGTTTTAGCCAAACTCCTGGAGAGACTGGAAAAGAATAATCTGTTTTCAGCTATAAAGCTGAATTTTTCTTATTGGGAATGACTCAGCTATTAAACATAACTGAGAGAAATGGATTTATTTACACCCCAAGTGACTACATTATATCATGACCTTCAGGAAGGTGTTAGTAAGTCAACCATTTGCTTCTCTAACAGATGAATTTATCATATAATAATGACAGTAACAATTATACTATTAGCTGGTATTTAGCATAGTGTTTTATGGTTGGCAATATGTTTTACATGTATTATGTCATTTGATACTCACAAAAACTCAATAGGGTAGGTGCTACTATTATCCTCACTTTTCAAAAGAGAAAATCAAGTTTGAAAAAGATTAAATGACTTGCCCTGGAATCACTTAGTGAATATTTGGCAGCTTGCAGTATTTTTTCTTGAGATTATAGTTCTGTAGCTTTGTAACAATGATTCTTGGGGCTTTCCTTATGGTATTTCTTTCTGGAAGTTCTAATCTGGAACTATAGATTCTTTCAATGACTATTTCACCCTCTAGTTCCAGTATATTAGGGTAATTTTCCTCTATGATCTCTTGAAGAATGATATCCAGGTCTTTTTTTGGTTGTGGCCTTCAGGTAGACTAATAATTTTTAAAGTGTCTCTCTGGATCTATTTTCCAGGTCAGCTGTTTTTCCAATAGGTATTTTACATTTTCTTCCATTTTTTTTTTCATTCTTAAGACCCTATCCTTGGCTTTTTTCAGACACTCTCTGAGCTGGGCTAAACACCCCTTTTACCCCAGTAAGACTGACCTTCCTTAAAGTCCTTCCAAGCTATCTTGAGCTGGAGAGTGGATTCATTCCATCAGACTCTATTCAGAGGTTTTGTTTCATGTGGTTTTTGAGGGAAACTGGAAAAACTCAAGCTGCTTCCTGGCTTCCGCCATCTTGGCTCCACTTAGTGAATGTTTGAAAAAAGGAGTCAAACTCAAGTTTTCCTTGAATTCGATACAACATACCATCCACAGAGAACCCCTAATCCAACCCTATTATTAAAGAGAGGAAAGTAAGGTCCAGAAAAGTCTGGGAGTTTCCCTAAGGTCATGCAGGCAGTTTGTAGCAGAATAAGATCTTATATTTATTTTAATATGTTGCAAAGAACCTAATGGAATTAATTAAAGTCATTTAAGCTAAAAGTGCACTGAGTATTTACACTTGTATTTACAGGCTAGTGTCTATTCACTAATGTTCAAAATTTGATAATATTTATTTTTATTTTGGGCTGGGACCCATGAGTTCTACTTAAAACTCATTAGTAGATGATTTGAAGCAAATTGCACATCTCTCTCTCTGATATTTTCACTGAGAGCCCATGATATTCCAGCTTCCTACTTCAATATTTTATCTTGTAATTGTGGGATGGCCTCACAAAATCTAAGAAGAATTTGGAACTATACTCAAAGGACTACCAAATTATGCACAACCTTTCATCCTACAGTGTCTTTACTGGATCTTTATCCCAAAGAAATAATTTTTAAAAATGGGAAAAGACGCACATATGCAAAAATGCCCTTTTATAGTGTCAGAGAACTGGAAACTGAGTAAATGCCCATCAGCTGGAGAATGTCTGAATAAGTTATAGTACATCAATGTAATGTGCTATTATTTTATTGTTCTATAAGAAATGATTTTAGAAAGGCCTGGAGAGAGTAATATGAATTGATGCTAAGTGAAGTGAGTAAAACCAGGAGAATATTGTACAAAACAACAAGATTATGTGATGATCAACTCTGATGTTCTTGGCTCTTTTCAATAATGAGGATCAATTAGAATAAACTCGGAATGGGAGAGCCATCTGCATCCAGAGAGAAGACTATAGAAACTGAATGTAAATCATAACAGTATTTTTACCTTTTTTGTTCTTGTCTGCTTGCTTGTTTTTCTTCTTTCTCATTTTTCCCCTTTTGATCTGTATTTTTTGTGCAACATGAAATATATGAAAATGTAGAAATATGTTTAAAAGAATTGCACATTTTTAACTTATATTGGATTACTTGCTGTCTAGAGGAGGGGGAAGGAGGAAGGAAAAGAGAAAAATTTGAAACCCAAGGTTTTATAAGGGTGAATGTTGAAAACTATCATAGCATGTATTAAAAAAATAAAAAGCTATAAAGAAAAGAAAAGAAATTTTAAAAAATAAAATTTTACCATAAAAATAAAAGACATGATTCTTGGCCTGTCATTCTAGAATAATTCTACATTATGAAGTAAAAAGATATTAGCATTTAATCCCAGACAATATCACAAAATCACAATATCATGATGCAAAATTACATAAAAAGATATGGGACTCATCTATCTCTCTCTGTCTCTGTCTCTGTCTCTCTATTTGTCTCTCTCTCTATTTCTCTCATGTCTTATTTTTGTAATAAGTTTTATTTTTCTTATTAATGGGTGGGAAAGGGGAAGATAATGAATTTGGAACCAAAAATAAAATTGAATTTTTAAAAAATAGACTGGAATTTTAGGATTGGAAAACTCATCAGGGTCATCTATATTTAACCAGTTCAATTGTGTCTGGCTCTTCATGACCACATTTTGGGATTTTTTTAGCAAACATTCTGTAGTTATTTGCCATATTCCTTCTCCAGTTCATTTTACAGTTGAGGAAACAGGGTTAAGTGATTTGCCAAGAGACACAGAGCTCATTACTTCATGAGCTATCCTACTACATTTTTAGGTACCCTTAATTGAATTTCCAATGCGTTTCAATTGAACGACTGCTATGTACAAAGCATTGTGTTGGGCAAAGGAGATACATCATTAGCCAATGTCAGTCCCTATTCCCAAGATCTTTACTGTCTAGAAGGGTGGTAGGAGAGAAAGCAGACAAATATATAGATAAAAGCAAAACCAAATGCAATGGAGAAAGTTCAAAAAAAAGCAAAAGAGGAATGTTCTCTAGCAGTTAGGATCAATGAAGACATCAGGAATGACATAGAATCTGTACTGGTCCTTTAAAAAAAAAAAAAAAAAAGAAAGATTTTTCCATAGGTGCAAATACGAAGATAGTTTATTAGAGTATTGAGTACAGGTACACAAAAGTAGAAGGGCATAAAATTAACTTAGAAATAACAGTTTATTTTGAATGAAATATAGATGATACAAAACTGAAAAGGCTGGGCACTGGATAACCAAATAAGAGTCTCTCTTGTCTCTCTTTTTCTGTCTCTTTGTCTCTCTCTCTGCGTCTCTATCTTTGTCTTTATCTCCCTTCCCCTCTACGTCTCTTCTTCCACCATATATATTATTTTATATATGTGTATGTGTATATAAATATGCACATATATTTATTTATTTAAAAATTAAATAGAAAATAGAAAAAGAAAAAATTTTTAATTTACACAGCAGTACATAAGAGAGGATTCAAACTATGAAACAATAAATTTCTATTTCAAGAAAGCTTATATAATAAATACTATACTTTGTGTTCAGAGTTGTCCATCTTTTCTTTGCTTCCTTGTAGGCTTTTTTTGTTTTCTGTTGTGCATTTTTACTTTGTTCTTTTTTCCTCTTTCCTCCTCACTCTCCCCAAGAAGGCTACAATTAAGCATGAATATAGATCTATATGTATGTGAATGAATGTATATATGCACATATATACATGTATATATGCACATATATACATGTATATATACATAGATATATCTATAATCATATACATTATATATATATATACATTTATATGCTTTTATAAAGTCCATACTATGCTTCTTTGTCTTGTTTCTCTGAAAGCTGGTAGCATGATTCTTCCTAAATTCAACAAACCACAAATTAATATTATCTATGCTGCATCCAATTTTTGTTTATTTTGTTAAACATTTTCCAATTAAATTTTTAATCTTCTATCTGTTCCAGGAGTTTTGAAATCTGCTTCGGTGCCCTTGGGTCATGAGTTTGATACCTCCACCTAAGAGAATAGTGAGTAAGTTATCAAGCTGGAGGATTAACCCCTACCCACATCCCAGGAGCAGTTTTGGACATAATGGAAATAGTACAGGACTTAGAATTAAAGGATCTGATTTCAAATTCAAGCTCTTCTACCTACTGACCAGGTAACTTTAGACAATAGTAAAGTAACATAGGTATGTAACTTAACTTTTCTGTGCCTCAGTTTCTTCAGGAATAAAATTAAGGAGATGGACTAGAAAATCCTTCTAGCTTTAAATCTATGATCTTATGACCCACATTTGGAGTCTTCAAATTTTATAGTGTTCTTTGGCTCACAGACAGCATTACTGAAGAAATGCTAGTATGAAAAAAATTAGTTCATTCAGAGACCAGCTTGGAATTTATTGAAAGATCTATACAATTTTCTCAAATGCAATCAAGCCTACTCCCTTCCTTGTATTTGATCCTAGACTCAACTTACTAGGCAATTCCAATGTCTCTTCAAAATATTTGTACTAATAAAAAAAGCCAAAAAGACCAATGGGCTGTCTATTCAGTTGCAAAGCACGGTCATGAATCACAGAAATCCCATCAAAAATTTATTTTATAAGTTAGGAAATCATGACTCAGTTCTTTCAGACTGCTACAAAAAAAAAGCAAATACAAAGAGTCTGGCCTTTTTTGTTGCTGCTGTTCTGTCATGCTTGAGGCATGTCTGACTTTTTATGACTCCATTTAGGTTCTCTTAACAAAGATGCTGGAGTGATTTGCCATTTCCTTCTCTAGCTCATTTGACAGAAGAGGAAACTGAGGTAAAATTAAATGACTTGCCCAAGGTCACCCAGCTAGGAAGTGTCTGAGGTCAGATTTGAACTCAAACCTTCATGACTTCAGACACAGTGCTCTATCACTGGGACACCTACCTGATCTTCAGTTTCTGTACTATCACTCATTTTCATCCTCCCATTCCATTCGTTTATTTGTAAAATGAAGGGGTTGAACTATATGATGCTACCAAACTGTCACAGAGCATGGGAATCTGGATCTACATAGAAAAGGAATTCCTGAATTTGAAACCTGCCTCAAGCACTGACTCTTATGCATGACCCTGATAGCAGTGAATTCCAAAATATACAAATACAAATTGCAGAATCATAATTTAAAGCTAGAATGGTCATATAATCCATTCCTCTATTTTTAGGTGAGAAATCTGAGCCCTACTGATGCCAAATGAAATGAAATGAAAAATGAAAAAAAATTTTGATCAACAACAACAGTGGAGGAAAATGATCAATTTGTACAAAAGTATTCATAATTTATTTAGTGCTATACCAATCAGACTCCCAATAAACTATTTTAATGACCTATTCATCTGGCAGAATGAAAGATCAAGACTTTCAAGAGAACTAATGAAAAAAATCAAATGAAGGAGGCCTAGCTGTACCTGATCTAAAACTATATTATAAAGCAGCAGTCACCAAAACCATTTGGAATTGGCTAAGAAATAGACTAGTTGATCAGTGGAATAGGTTAGGTTCACAAGACAAAATAGTCAATAACTGTAGCAAACCCAAAGACCCCAACTTTTGGGATAAGAATTCACTATTTGACAAAAACTACTGGGAAAACTGGAAATTAGTATGGCAGAAACTAGGCATGGACTAACATTTAACACCATACATCAAGATAAGATCAAAATGGGTTCATGACGTAGGCATAAAAAATGACATCATAAATAAATTAGAAGAACACAAGATAATTTACCTCTCAGACTTGTGGAAGAGGAAGGAATTAGTGACTAAAGAAGAACTAGAAATCATTATTGATCACAAAATAGAAAAGTTTGATTACATTAAGTTAAAAAGTTTTTGTACAAACAAAACTGATGCAAACAAGATTAGAAGGGAAACAATAAACTGGGAAAACATTTTTAGAGTTAAACATTCTGATAAAGGCCTCATTTCCAAAATATATAGAGAATTTATTCTAATTTATAAGAAATCAAGCCATTCTCCAATTGATAAATGGTCAAAGGATATGAACAGACAATTTTCAGATGAAAAAATTGAAACTATTTCTACTCATATGAAAAGGTGCTCTGAATCACTATTGATCAGAGAAATGAAAATTAAGACAACTCTGAGATACCACTACACACCTGTCAGATTGGCTAAGATGACAGGAAAAAATAATGATGAATGTTGACGGGGATGTGGGAAAACTGGGACACTGATGCATTTTTGGTGGAGTTGTGAATGAATCCAACCATTCTAGAGAGCAATCTGGAATTATGCCCCCAAAATTATGAAACTGTGCATACCCTTTGACCCAGCAGTGTTACTACTGGGCTTATAGCCCAAAAAGATCTTAAAGAAGGGAAAGGGAACTGTTTGTGCAAGAATGTTTGTGACACCTTTTTTGTAGTGGCCAGAAACTGGAAATTGAATAGATGTCCATCAATTGGAGAATGGTTGGGTAAATAGTGGCATATGAATGTTATGGAATATTATTTTTCTGTAAGAAATGACCAGCAGGATGAATACAGAGAGGCTTGGAGAGACTTACATGAATTGATGCTGACTGAAATGAACAGGACCAGGAGGAGATCACTATACATGGCAACAACAAGACTATACAATGATCAATTCTGATGAAAGTGGCTATCTTCGGCAATTAGAGGATCCAACTCAATTCCAATTGACCAATGATGAACAGAACCAGCTACACCCAGAGAAAGAACATTGATTGGGAAATGAGTGTGGACCACAGCATAGCATTTACACTCTTTCTGTTGTTGTTTGCTTGCATTTTTGTTTTTCTTCCCAGGTTATTTTTACCTTTCTAAATCCTATTTTTCTTGTGCAACAAGAGAATTGTATAAATATGTATATGTATATTGTATTTAACATATACTTTAATATATTTAACATGTATGAGACTGCCTGCCATTTAGGGGAGGAGGTGGAGGGAAGGAAGGGAAAAGTTAGAACAGAAGTGATTGCAAGGGTCAATGTTGAAAAAATTACCCATGCATATGTTCTGTCAATAAAAAGCTATAATAAAAAAAGTATCATAATCCCTCTTTTTGTGTTGGTAAAGAATTAGAAATTGAAGAGATGCCCACCAATCAGGATATGGCTGAACAGACTGTGATATATGATTGTGATAGAATATTATTGTTTTATGAGAAAATTCCTGGTTTCAGGAAAACCTGAGAAGTTTTAAATGAACTGATACAGCAAACTGAACAGAATCAGGAGCACACTGTACACAGTAACAGCAATGAAAAATGCATAGCACCTTCAGAGAAAGAATTGGTAGAATAGGAATACAGATTGAAGCATACTTTTTTTTACTCTATCAACATGATAGTCAGTACAACAAAATTGATATCTTTAATTGGGGTAAAGGAATTGCAGTTCATAGTCCCCTAGTGCTGAAGTACTCAGGGAGAGGAACCAGGAACAAGGATTATATAGAGTGCTAAAGAGAATGACCAGATTGATGGTGGGAGGGATTAGGTATCTCAGTTTCAACAGATAATTTCTTTTGTATACCATGCAAAAGTCTGTTTTAAAAATAAAAAAGCTGAGGACTCTGAAAAGGGGAAAGTTTGGGAAATTTACAAAATAATCAAAGGGCAGAGTAACCAGTCTAATCAACCCTAGACAATTCATTGGCCTGGGAACCAAATCCAGGTCAGAATCAATCAGTTCTCAGTCAATTGTGTTTGTCAATTCTCTTTATTTTTCTTGGTTTGATTGGCTTTTGTTTTTGTTTTTGGTCTCTGTTCTTTGTTACATGACTAATGTGGAAATGTTTTGCATGCGTGCATATGTATAATCTATTTCAAAGTACTTGCCTTCTCAAAGAGAGAAGGAAGGACTTTGGAACTCAAAAATTATAAAAAAAAATTGATGTGAGAAATTGCTTATATGTGTAATTGAGAAAAAATTAAGCAAAAATCATTTTTTAAAGTGGCCCTTTTGTATATCATCCTTAAATCTCTGCAATGATTGTGGCAGAGCAATGGGAATAGGGACAAAAAATATTTTTAATTATAGTTGTGTTTTTTTTTTATCTGTTAGTATTCAGACCAGTATGAGATTCTTGAGTAATCAATGAGTACCAGTGAACAGTAATGACCAATGTGCAGCCATACTGCTAGAGGAACCGAATTAAAACAATCCTGACAATTTCATTTTAAATGAAATCCAAAGAAAGAGATGACTTGCAGTTCAGTGGAAGGGTAGTTTACAGGGTATACCTAAAAAGGCAAATAAAGGAATTGATAGAAAAGAGGAAGACTGATTCCTGTAAGGAAGGGTATCAGGAAATTAGGACCAGAGGCTGCCACTCACTCTTCCCTCCTCAGACTTTGAGGGGAAGAATGATAGTAGGCTAGAATTAATCTATCTGTTCCATTAAATATTACTGTTCTGGGGAATATAAATATTGGTTTCAAGCTAAACACTGATTATCTCTTCTTAATGGGGAAAAAAAGAAGCCTAAGCTTTATACCCAAGCTTTGACTGACTTCCTATAAAATACCAGTTCCATAATGAACATACACAGCAAATAGCAAAAAAAACAAAACTATTATCCAAGGCAACAGAAAAGAGAAATCAGAGAAAGTATACATATGAGAATATGTGCCAGAGAAAACAAACTGAAGGAGCTCTTCCATGAGAATAGGTAATTTGGCTCAAACAAAAGAGTCCCAGATTTCACCCAAGGGAAAAATTTCCTAGAGTCACTAGTATGTTAAACATGATGGAGAGTCTCAGTTCCCCTGATGTTAACTTCTCAGTCTTTCTCTTTAGTGACCTGAAGCTCTCTCAAAGCTGAAAGGTAGAAGACTCTAAATCTTTCTTCTATCCCTTTCTTGTCAACTCAAAGAGTCAATAGTCAATAAATATTTACAAGTATTTACTATGTGCCAGGCACTAGGTCCCCTACGTCCTAAAGCTACACAAGCTCAGTACATTGAGTTATCAGTCTCTACCAATAAAGAACAGCAACTATTCTCCCATCAGTCCCCATCACTTCAGTGCTTTTGTCCCTTAATTCTATCAGGAGTTATTTTTAGGCCCCTCTCAACAGTGTCACTGTTCTCAGCCTTGCTTTGATGCTGGATGACCATGATAGAATTACATTGGCGTCTTAGTGGCTAGTCTCAAACCAATCAGCTCTTTTATACTCAGTCCTAGAAGTCCCATCCTCCATACAGATTCTTTTTAGAAAGCCACATAAATGCTTTTTTTTTCTTTATTATTCTGCTAAAATGAGTCTTTGCTCATGCAAATTCCATAATTTTTTATTTCCCTCCATTCTCCAATGGGGCTGGATCTTGCAAATTATCCCCAAACTGTTTCTCAGAGATTCCTCAAATGAGAAAAGGGAACTGAGGAACCAGGCAGTGCTTGATGGCTAGTATATTGTCGGAGGGATGAAGATGCACAATAAATGAAAGTAAAGGAAAAGAAGTATATTCTAGGGATAGATAGAAAGATGGTCAGGTTCATAATCTGTTATGAGTCAGCAAAATCAAAAATGTTCACGTGGACTAACAAACAACTCTCTAACTTTTCTGTCACCCTGTTTACACAATTTCAGATGTTAAAACTCCAAAGATGCTCCCTTAAAGAACAACCAAGATCTTTTCCTTTGATGAATTATAAGCAAGAAGTTAGAGCTCTAACAGAGAGGAGAACTGTGGTCTATTGCAGAGGAAAGCCTGCAAGGGCCTTGACTGACCCTGAGTAGATCCACTGAATCTCTGAAGTACATGAGACTTACTCATGCCCAAGGAAGGTTTTGTATAATTTGAGGTGAGTTATGTCTACTTAAGCCTGAAGGCTTAATTTAAACTATAATTGAAAACAGTTCAGGATTTGCAGTCAAATACATAACTGTACCTAGGTATTTTTTGTCCTTGATTCTCATTAGGATGTTGGGCCCTAATTTTATAAAATTCTGCCCATGTTTCAGGCAAACAGAAACTGAATTTAAAAATCAGAAATTGAAAACTCAATTCCTCTGATTTCAAATCCAGCAAAGATTTCTTTAAATAATGACTCTAAAATTTTTTTAGAGCATCAGAACCCAAAAAATATGAGGGGGAACACTTTTCCTTCTAGACATAACAACAGCAGGAAAGATCTGTTGACCAAGATTGGAGGTCAGTACAATTTTTTTCACAGCAAAGCAGGAGTGAGCCTAAATCAGCATCAGTCCTGGTGGTTTTCAGACCTCTCAGCCCAGAGACACCTAAGACGATTAGGAAGGTTGCCAGGAAAGGTTTGTCTCACTAAGGCGAGAGGGCCTTGGGAAATCAGGAACAGGCAGTGGCAGCAGCAGCTTCTGGAGACCTCAATAATAGGAGATCTTTTTACTAGCACTGAGAAAAGACTCTGTTGCTTTAGCACATTAGATCTTACAGCTATAATGGAGCAGAGACCTCATCACAGTTCTAGGGGAGAAAATAGAGCTTGGGATCAAGTGCCCTAGAGGAATCTATGAAAACAAACGCACAAAATCCTGAAGTTTGGGACAATGAACCCTCTATCCTGAAAACAGAGCCCTACTTTAACAAAGAGTTAAAAGCTGAGTAATGAGAAAACAACAGAAAAAGATTCTGACCACAGAAAGTTAATATGGTGATAAAGAAGATCAAAACACACATTCGGAAGAAGTTAACAACGTCAAAGCTCCTACATTCAAAGCCTCCAAGAAAATTAAGAATTGGTTTCAGCCTGTGTAAGAACTCAAAAGGGATTTTAAAAATATAGTAAGAGAGATAGAGGAAAAATTGGGAAGAGAAATGAGAGTGATGCAAAAGGATACAAAATGCTAATGAGGAGAATACCTTTAAAAGCAAAATTGGCCAAATGGAAAAGAAGGTACAATAGCACACTAAAAATAGTAATTCCTTAAAAATTAGAATCGAGCAAATGGAAGCCAAAGACTTTAAGGGAAATCAAGAAACAACAAAACAAACCCCCCCCCAAAAAAAATGAAAAAAAAATGTGAAATATCTCATTGGAAAAATAACTGACCTGGAAAATAGAACCAGGATAGATAATTTTAAATTTATTAGTCTACCTGAAAGTCATGATCAAAAAAAGACCTAGACATTATCTTTCTTTCTTTCTTCTTTTTTTCTTGCTATATATATTTTTAATCAATTTTATAATTATAACATTTTTTGACAGTACATATGCATAGGTAATTTTTTTACAACATTATCCCTTGTACTCCCTTCTGTTCTGAATTTTTCCCCTCCTTCTCTCCACCCCATCCCCTAGATAGCAGACAGTCCCATACATATTAAATATGTTATAATATATCCTAGGTACAATATATATATGTGCAGAACTGAAATTTGTTATTGTTGTTGTTGTTGCAAAGGAAGAATTGGATTCAGAAGGTGAAAATAACCTGGGGAGAAAAACAAAAAAATGCTAACAGTTTACACTCATTTCCCAGTGTTCCTTATCTGGATGTAGATGATTCTGTCCATCATTGATCAATTGGAATTGGATTAGCATTTTTTCCTCTATGTTGAAGATATCCAGTCCCATCAGAATACATCCTCATACAGTATCATTGTTGAAGTGTATAATGATCTCCTAGTTTTGCTCCTTTCATTCAGCATCAGTTGACATTATCTTTCAAGAAATTATTATGGAAAACTGTCCTGAGATTCTAGAGTGTATGTAGAGGGCTGAAACTCCAAAAAGGAATGCTTGAATCAGACAACTGAGCACTTAAGGCTAATTACTTATTTGATGTGAGACAATGAATCTATTAGCATATGTTTGGATAAATGGCTCTTCCCACTGTTGGTGCTTACTAAATGTTTGGTGTTAAGGTAATCAGAGGCAAAGATTGGAGGGGAAGGGACAGAGGCCAGAGTCACTTGGGGGCAGGACGAGGAGGAGAGAAGTTGGTGACTTGAGATTCCAGGATTCTGTTTGGCTGTTTCTTTCACTTCTCCCCCTAAAGAAGAAGGACTTTGATTTATCCTGACTCTGGCTGACCCTGAAACCCTCCAGAGAGCTAGCCTGTACTCTACAAGTATAGAATGGAAATTGAAAGAATTCACCAATCAGCTCCTGAAACAGATCCCAAAATGAAAACTTCCAGGAATATTATAGCCAAATTCTGGAACTCCTGGGTCAAGAAGAAAATACTGCAGGCATCCAGAAAGAAATAATTCATGTATATTGGAGCCACAGACTCAATTCAAAGAATTAGATGTGGCAATGCATTTGTAGACCAAATGCTTATCTCAGGAACAAAAAATTTGAATAATTTGAATATCTCAAATATTATAGCACAGTGATTCAGAAAAACCATAACATAATCAAGTAGACATTTTCAAGCATTTTTACAATGAATTTTGAGATGATCAGTTGTATGGTGACCTGATTTGGTTATCTGATTATTATACCAGTTTCTGAACAAGGAACAAGAACATATTCTCTATGAAGAATTTTTGGAAGGACATGGCAAAAAATTGTACAACCTGAAAAACATGGGATGAAGCATGATGTAGACGAACTAAAGTCAGGAAGACTTGGCTTCAAATTCCACTTCTAATACTTATTAGCTTTGTGACTTTTCCCAAATTACTTAATCATCAACAAATATTTGTTTAACACTTGTGAGGTATTGTATTGAGTGTTAGAGATACAAAGAAAGACAAAAACATGTTCTGCCCTCAAAGAACTTATGTTACCTAAGCCTCGTTTTTCTCATCTATAAAATGAATGAGTTGGATTTGATGATGTCTAAAATCCATTCCAGATCTCCATTAATTATTCAATCTTCTCTGCTGAAGATAGTTCCCATATTTACCAGGTAACAAATCCATCAAAGTAAGCTAAATATTTAGGACTTATTTAGAATAGTCAGTTGAAGAAAATTCTAAATAAATACAACATGGGGGATATCTCTATTGTCATAATATGAATATTTAATAGAACACAATTGACCTTTAACAACACATCTTTTAAGAAGATATAAGGAGAAATTCAAAAGTTCATTATTATGAGCAAACTTCAGCTCCTTTAATTGTGCCTTCTGTACTAGGCAGGGAATTTTGGAAGCAGAAAGAACTCTTCCTTCATAAAAGCTCATGCCAATGAAACAACTGATTTTTCATTGGTCAAGTGCATTGTCATTGGATATCCTGTTGGTGAATTAGAAAGGAACTGTTTTGAGGGAAGCTCAGAGAATTGTCTTTCCACCAGCTTGTGCAGTTCTAATGTGATATTTTCTTATTAAACTCAGATGTTATTTTTCTAATTTGCCTCTGGATTTTTAATGACTCTTACTCCAAACACAACATTTAGCAGCTCTGTGAAAATGATAATAAAATTGAACATAAGGGAAGTGTTTAGTGGGAAAATGTTGGGTTTAAAGTTGATTTTCCCAGTTGATGTCTTCCCTTTGCCCTTCTGAGTTCACCACATTTAATTTCAGTGTCTCAATAATGAATGTTTTGATAATAAGCCAAAAGATAAATAATATATATTTATATGCTTGGCAACTGAAGCAAGGATTACATCCCATTTGAAGTTCTATCTTATTTTGAGATTAGATCTAAACCATCTTGATTAAAAATGTGATTTATGTGGGCCATTCAGGCTTCCAAAGTCAGCACAGCACGTTTATGAGACTATTGTTTGAAGCAGAGACATGAACATTTCATTCTAATACTGAAGATAGATTCAAGTATTGTTCTGTGCTAATTGTATTCTGGTAGGCTACAAAAATACTGAACTATGCTTAGAGACAAAATAGTACACTGGGTTTGAATTCTACCTGCCATTCATCCAAAATCTCCCTGTGTTCAGGGTTTATCCTAGGAACATTTAAAAGCAGACTTAAGTATCTCTGCAGTGCTTTCCTATCTTGTTTTCCCTTTTCACCTTTTTCCTCTTCCCCAATACAAATTAAATGTTACCATTTCTACCATCACAATATCTCTTGTATGGGTATCCTTCATGTCACTCAACATGGCCACCACTCCAATTTGGACCCTCATTACCTCTTGCTTAAACCATTGCAATAGCCTTTTCACTGAGTTCTCTGCTTCAATGTAAATAATGTAAACATCCTCCACTCAGCTGCCCAAGTGATTGCTATAAAGTTCATATCCAAGTCCTCTGTTTAGCATTTTAAACTTTTCACAACCTAACCCTTTCTAGGATTCAAACCAGAACTAGAACTTTACGCTGTTCCATTCACTTTACAATTTAGCTATTCTAGCCTCCTTGCTATTCCTCATACATAATATTATCACTTGCCTATAAGCCCTATGAGCCTAGAATGTCATCTCTCCTAACCTTCAATTCTTTGTTTCCCTGGATTCTTTGGATTCAGCTCAAATCTTACCTTCTAGAGAATAGGAGATCATTGAAGGCAGGGATTATGGTTTCTGCTTTTCTTTGAATCCTATGCTTAGAGAGAAACTAATAAATACTTTTAAAATTTTTATTTGATTTTATTCAACCATGTTTTCCACAAAATGAACAAGGAGTTGATGTCAATGAGATTACTAATGTCCAGATTTTCCTCCTTGAAACTATCCTTGCTTGTTAGGTTTCCTTCCTACTTACCTGACTAGGCACTGAAAGGGAAAGTTTCAGATGACTCTAAAACTCTGATTATTATGATAAAATATACCAAGCTATTCATAATTTCTTAGTTTTATTGATATTCCAGTTAGCTGTTTTTTATTTGATTTTTTTCCATATCCAAAAACTACATGAAGGTTTAGATCTAATTTCAAATTAATGAAATCCAAATGGAATGTTGCCCCAAAGGGTAATATTTATGCAAATGATTTATCTCTGTTACAGTTTTTTCCTACCTCTTGACCCATACTCTTTGGACTCTTTTATAGCATTATTGCATATAACTGCTATTTTGTGCATCTATATGCTGCCTCCCTGTCCAACTTTATTTCTGGGTCCTTTTCCCTCTCTCTCTCTACTTTCCTTCTGGATGATTTCATTAATTCAATTAACATACCCTTGCAAATGACTCCTAGAACCAGAATCTTTATATTCAAATTTGACCAGTTCTGCATCTTCAACAATCTACTAAACATTATCATCTAGATGGCACATCAGCAAATCCAAAACAGAATTCATAATCTCCCTCTACTAACCTCAGCTATTTTCCTAACTTTCCCACTTTCTATTGAGGATCCAATTGTTATTCCAGGCATTCTTGTTCCCAACCCAGCAGTCATCCTCAATTCTTCACTCCTCTCTTTCTTCTTCAAATGCCCATCAGTTATCATGTCTTATTCTACTTCTTCAATGTCTCCTGCATCCATCTTTTTTCCTCTGATTTCCACCACAGCCATTCTAGCTCCAGCACCTTCTCATCTCTTTCCCAGACATGTTATAACGACAAAGAAAGAAGAAAAGTAGGCTTTTGAAAAGAATACAAAAGTAGGTTTCTGACAACTTAAGTGAGAAATTTCAGTGTATGTGTCCAAGAAAGTCCAATGGGAAAATAAACAACATTTATTAAATATTTTGCTAGGTGCTAGAAACAAACAAACAAATAAAAAGACAATGAAGTAATTCCAACTCTCAAGCAACTTAAAATTTTTTTCTGAAGGATACAACATATAAACAGGAAAGTAAATATAAGATCCTTTAAAGAGAAAGTAGTAATAATTCAGGAGATTAACAAAGATTTAAATTAGAGTTTAAATTGCTACCTAAACTGAACCTTGAGTAAAATTAAGAATTTTAATAGAAAGAATTTTAATAGGTAATTTGAAGAGAATATTCCAAGTATGGAAGAGAAGCCTATTCAAGGGTATAAAGGAAGCAGATAGAACAATAGGTTCTAGGAATTTGAAGCAAGCCAGTTTGATTGCAACATAGAATATATGAAGGAGAATAAAACAAAATTCATCTGAAAAGGTGAGCTAGATTTAAATTGTACAGGATGTTACATGTGAGGCTGAGGCTTGTATTTTACCTAGAAAACAGTAAGGAGCTGAAGATTCTTCAGGAAGTGACATGGTCAATCTTGACATGATGAATATAAGAATAAATAAATCATGAATATATCACTTCTTACTAAAAGTATTACTTCTGACTGGATAAACTGCAAATTCCAAGAATCGATGGTTTTTTTATCCAATTATTTATAAAAAGAAATACAATTCAATATTTACAACACAATAAATAGTTAACTACTTAATTTATTTCTAAGTAACATGTAATTGGGTTCAAGCAATAACTCAACTTTTTTTTTTTCATATGAAACTAAATATCATGACCTTCCCCTTGGTATGCTAATTAATGTAGATTGAATTACACAGTATTATGCTTTCTTAATGCTACTTGTAATTGGTGAAGATGACAGAAACCACATTAACCCAAGCCAACAAGAATTTATTATATGCCTAAAGCCGGGTGACCTTATAATAAGACATTTTCAGAATACGGTAATAGAATGAAAGTTGATGAGGTCTCTCAAAGAAAGGTCTCCAAGCTATTTAACTACTGGCCAAAATTATTGGATATCATGTTTACATACTTCAAAAGAAGAGATATAAATAAAGACAAAGATTTGGATCAAACAGAATGCTCATGTTATATTCATTTCAGCTTGTTAATTCCAAAGCTATCTTACTCCAATACTAGTGCTATAAAATTGAAGTTTCTTAAAGGGCTTATTCACTAGTCAACGCTACTATCTGGCTTGCAATCTCCTCACTGAAACTGCTCTTTCCAAAGTTACCAGTAATTTCTTTTTTTTTTTTTTATTACATTTTTATCAATGCCACTTTTTTTTTTAACATTATCTAGTTTCTCCCAATAATCCTTCCTCTCCCACTCCCATATAACAAATAGTCCTTTTCAAGCTTAAAAAAATAAGAGGAAAAATCAGTGTAACTGATGAATATATTGAAGAAGTCTGAATTTAAATGCAGTGTGCATCACTTATGGAGCTTCCACCTTCACTAAGAGGTAGAAAAGGAATGTCTTCTCATATCTTTTATTTTGAGCCATGCTTATTATTTATAATTCACTTTTGATTTTGTATGTGTGATCTTTATATTATATTTTTTTATTCATTGTACATATTGTTTTCTTAGCTCTTCTTACTTTACTCTGTAGCACTTCATTAATATTTTTAAGCTCCCCTGTATTCATTTTATATATATGTATATATATATATATAATTTCTTACATCATAGTAATATTCCATTACACTTGTGTATCACAATTTGCTTAGCTATGCTTTAGTTGATGGCATCTCCTTTTTTACCCCCAACTCTTTGCTACCACAAAAAGTACTGTTTATAAACATTGTGTTTTATATGAGGACTTTATTCTTAGCAATGATCTCCTTGAGATATAATTTGAGTAATAAACTCTCTGGGTCAAAAAGCATACACTTTTTATTCACTTTATTTGCATAATTACAAGATGCTTTCTAAAACAGACTGATTCAAAGCTCTAGTAGCAATGCACCAATATGCCTATCTTTCCACAACTATTGATTGAACATTGATTATCACTATTTTTTTTGCCATTTTTGCCATCTTTGCCAAGTCACAAGCTATGAAGTAAAATTTCAGGTTTGTTTTTATTTGATAATTCTATTATTAGTGATTTGGAGCATTTTTCCCATGTGGCTGTTAATAGATTGCAATTCTTCTTTTGAGATTTGATGTTGTTCTTTGTCACTTTCTTATTGAGAAATAGCTTTTGATTTTATATATGTGCATGTCTACAAATAGATATTATATATACACATTCTATACACATATACTAATTACTTTAATACCTAACTAATTAGTTAGGAATTAAAATCTTATCAGGGAAATTTGATTAAAAAATACTTTTCCTGACTCCAGGTCTGATGCTCTGCCCATTGAGGCCAGATATGAACTTGAGAAGATGTCACTTACTGAACTAATCCCAATATTCTGTCTACTGTGCCATCTAGCTGCCCAGTTCTTTGAAAAGACTATTCAATATATAAACCCTTAGCCAAGTTAACTAAAAATAGGAAAATCAAATGAATTAAGTAACAAATGAGCAAAGTAAAATCACAACCAATCCATATAAGACTAAAAACAATAATCGGAACCTATTATATACAGTTATATGTTAGTAAAACTGAAAACACAAAATTGAGAAATACACCAACAATATAAAATATCCCAATCAATAGAAAACCAAATATTGATATTAAATGAATCCATCTTGGAAAAAGAAATATAACCAGCTATAAAGTAACTAAGAAATAGAATATTGGAGTTTGGGATACAATTGTGCTCTCTCCTAAGCCCATAAGTCAGCTCGTACAGCTCTGTTACTGTGAGGCTGGTGAATGGGTGTTAAATACATGTATTAAGGGGTGGAGATTAGCCTTCTCTGATATTAGTTCATTGAGTTTTTACCTTGTTTCTGTCCTGCTTGTCTCTGTATCTTATCTTCCTTTTAACCTCTTTTGTTAATTTTCTTTAAATGCTGCATCAATGATCTTTTTCTTTCTTACCTTTTCCCCCTCACTATCATTACTTTCATAGTCCAGCCACTGCTTTGTCTTTCCTCTTTTCCCTCTCCTGACCTTTCCATTTGCTTCACTGCTTCATGTTTCCAACCTGTGCACTTGAGTTTATGCTGGGTTTTTTCCAATGGATGCTTCTTCTACACTTACAATTTCTAATTGTTTAGTGCCCTTTTCTAAAAAATTCATACTTAGAATGTATATGGAAAAGCTAAGCTCCTTGACAGCCTTCCATTGCTGCCATCCTAACCAGAAGTCTAGTATTTTATTTTCATATCTCCAGACTAATATTGAAATTGGAGTTATGGGCCACCACATGGCACAGAGAGCTCGAAGATATGTAAGAGATTGTAGTCCAAAGACCTTTTGTTGGTCAATGGAAATACTACAGCTATAAGGAAGAGTCACCCATACATGGCTAAGAGGAAGCCCTCCCAGGAACAGAAAATAGACTTTGTCAGTACTACTTGACTGGTGAACTGGATGTAGCATAAACTAGTAGGTAAATAATTTATTAAGAGGAGTCTAGCCAAGATGTAAAGTACAACGAAGTACAATCAGATCCTACCAAAGATCCCAAAAGCAAACTAGAGTAAGTCCTGATAAATCCAAGACCAAAAAAAATTGCCTTTTTCAGCCCAAACCAACCTAGAATAATAGATAGAGAGGACTGTGGTCACTGAAGATGAGATTTAGCCAGGAATAGCTCCGATGATAATTCTAGCACAGGGACGAAAAGCAGTTAGAAGGTAAGAAGAGGATCCCAACTCTATGTAAAATGCAGTTGCCAATGAGCAGATCTTGATTCACTCAGAATGGATTTAAAAGTGGATCTGTACCTAGGAGTGCTATTCCAGGCTGAGGAACAGTTATAGATCCTAGACTAATCAAGGAGAAAATTCAGAAGCAAGTTTTGCAACTGACTCCAAGACTGGAAAAGATTCACCATTTCAGGCCTTAGACCTATATGAAGTCTTCAACAAAACAATCAAGGCAGGAAGCCCAGAATAAAGGAGAACCCACAGTTAGGGTACTCTGCATTAGCAGCATATTTTTGCTGACTGATAGTGGCTGAGTCCAGTAGCCATCTACTGAAATGCCAACTAAGGGAATTCCCACAATTCAAACTTAAACCTAGGTTAGTAACTTGCAGAAGTCAGACTAGGAAGGTAGTGATCAGATTTTTCCCTGGATCAAATCTATTTGATCACTCTAAACCCATATAGGTCACCAGTCTGAGCTTTCTCTCAGATCCTAGAGTACTATAATACTCAATGCCTCAAGAAAATTTGAATAGAATCCAAGAGGCTATAAACTCAGCCCAGACATTCCTTCCAGAACCTGCTTTGGGAAATAGACTGCAAGAATGAGCAAACAAAAAATTAATCCTATCATAAAGAACTATTATGGTGACAGGGACATCCAAGACACAAAGCCAGAAAAAGAAAGGAACCCAGAACTTCTACATATAAAAACTCCAAGAAAAACATAAGTTGGACACAAGAAAATGAAGAAAGTTTTTTTTAAGAGTAAAAGTTATTTTATAAGTGAAACAGGAGTGCTAGAGGGGGAAAATTTTTAAATAAATGAAAATTGTGGAAAAACTTGGAAAGAGAATTAGAAACTTGACATAAGAGGTAAAACCTTACCTGGACAACATACTACTTCAAAATTAGAATAAGCTAAACAGAAATTAATGATTCCTTGAGACAACAAGAAACTTTAGAACAAATTCAATAGATTGATTTTTAAAAAGAGAGGAAAGAAAAGGAAAATGTAATGTATTTTGTAGCAAAACATAAACAAATCAACAACAACAAAATCATTGACCTAGAAACAAGATTGAAAAGAGTTGAAGAATCATTGAACTCCTTGAAAGCCATGACAAAAACATAACATTGGTGTTTAATTTCAAGAATTAATCAAATAAAATGTTTCAGATCTCTCAGAAGCAAAGAGCAAACTGAAAACACACACACAAAAAAATCTACTGATCACCTCATGAAAGAAAACCCATCATAAAATCTTCCTAAAGCATTGCAGCCAAAATGCAGATCTTCTGAGTCAAATGAGTTATATATTATAGTCCCTTATTAGCAAATTAATTAAGAACGTAAAAAATCTGATTTTTATAGGCAAATGGAAAGTAGGACATGAGTTAACATGAATTACTTACACTAAAACAATGCATTGTCACTTAGGATAGCCAAGTACCTACCCATCTTGCTACAATTCTTTCTGTTAAAGGCAGGTAACTTTTGACTGATACTTTCAGTTCTTTATGCAATTAAGCCCTTTCAAATGGTCTTTAGCAAATGAAGTTAGGCCTTTCAGAATATTATACTGTACACCCAGCTAAGATGGCAGAGCGAAAAGGAACAGAACAGCTCAGATATTTCACAACAATAAAAATAAGCTTAAAAAGAGAGCTTAAGACAAAGTAATACTCAAGAAATTGAAGACAAACTAATGTGAGTGGATTTTTCCTGTTGAGGTCCCTATTAAGAGACAGCCAGAAGTCTGTGGGCAGTAGGGAAGAGATTCAACCAAAGAATCCCAGATCAGGAGAGTTTCAAGTGGAAGTCTTCCAATTCAGCAGCAAGCCAGGGAATCCTGAAGTACTCAGCAAGGTCACTCTGAACCAGGGTCATAATGCTACAAAACTCAACCTGGGAAATCCTAAACTACACTATATCTTAGGGCTTAGGAAGTTTGTAGCTCACAGGCTGAGTCACCTCTGGACATCCTTGAAGAACAACAACAGTCAGTACCCAAAGAATGCAGTGACAAACTTCCAGATACCACAAAGCAATACCGAACAAGGTCCTGACATTCCTTCAAGAAGTTTGGAGAGTTTGGATGCAATACAAAGTCCCAAAGGAAGAAAGGCTAGAATATTAGAAAAGAGAAACACATCGATGCGAGGAATGCCCCAAAGAAAAATCCAATAGAAAATAACTCCAAAACAACTAAAAGAGTCTCAAACAAAACTATAGTTTGGCTACAAAATCAAAATAGAATTCCTAGAAGAAATGAGGCAAGAGTTTAAAAAGTACAGTATATATTAAGTATTTTTCTTTTCATTTTTGATATTTGTATTTAGTTTTCTTTTCTCTCTTTTTAAAACTCAAACTAACTAATGGTTAATTGATGAACTATTTCTGATCCACTGATCTTATTTTTTCTTAATTCTTGATCATATATTCTTATACTTTGTCTTTTTGCCCTTTTCATTATCCACTCTCTCAAGTCAAAGTTTGTTTGTGATGAATTTCTCCCTGTTAACCTTGTATTCTACCCTGTTCTCAACTATTTCCCCATTGATTTGATATATTTCTTTATTAAACTCTTTGTGAATAGCTTTTCAAGACTCCATTATCCAGTTCAGGTAAATGTGAAGTTCTTGTATGATCTGCTCCCCAATACCTTCTTCTATATTTGTGTAGTCTTCTATTCATTTCATACATCCTTTTTAGCTGAAACTGTAATTTCCACACCTTTTCCCCCATTGCTTCCCTAGTGTATTCTTTTTACTTCTCTTTTATTTCTCCTCTTTAGATTTTAAATTATATATTCTATATTATATACTATATATGTACATATATAACATATAATCTTATATAATAAAATTATAACAATAATTATAAATATAGAATACATAATTATATATGTTATAGATTCTCTGACTTATTTATTCTTTCTATGGCATCAGAGTTCTGAGAGGACAACTCTATTAATTTCCCCATTAGTATTTTTAGATTCCATCATTGTATAGTTCTTGCTAATTGCTCAAATGTATTTACCATTCTATGGCTTTCTTGACTCCTGTTGTGTATTTCAAAGTATCTATTTGATTCTGATATTTTCCTTTTCTGATATTTCTCAAAAAAAAGGTCTATTTTTCCATATAAGACTAAACTCACTACCATGATGTAAATGAGTCTTTTGCCTATTAAAATAATGTATTCCAACCTCCCCAATCTTTTAGTGGTACATTCAATTCTTGTGATCCTGATTGTTTCACACTTTGCATGTAAGTTCTTCTTTTAGGTTAATTGCAGTATTTTTTTCCTTTTGATCTTTAAGTTCTAGATTTGGGTCATGATACTCTTAAGAGTTTTAACTTTGGAGTTTCTTTCATTAAATACTCAGTGTATTCTTCTTATTTTGTCTTTGCTCTCTGCTTCCAATAGGTTTGTGCAATGTTCTTCCCTAAGTTTTTGAAATACATTATCTAAAATGATTTATGGTCATGGTTTTAAGTAATTTAATGATCTTTGTATTATTTTTCATTTTCCTGTTTTTATGTGAAGAGATGCCTTATATATTCTTCTTTCTTTCAATCTTTCAGTTTTGTTAAGGTATTTCTTGCTTTTCCATGAAGTCACTAATTTGTTTGGCCCACATTAATTTTCAAAAAAAAAGCACCTCCTAAACTAAGTTGTTTAGTCTCTTTCCAATTTTTTCCCTCTGGTGTTCACTTTTCTTCCAGGAATTCTTATAGAAATTATGGAATATCTGTGATTTAACTTGAGGATTTGCTCATAAATAATGTGGAGTTATTCTGATTCTGAATTTATATACATCTCTGATTCTAGAATTTTTTATTGTTAGTGTCTTCTACTCACTTATTTCTGTATTCTTACTTGCTAAATTGGTACTTTGTGTCAAGAAAGAATGGTAGGGAAATTGTTTAATAAAAAAGGTAGAAAACTTTACCCAAGTAACAGATTCCCAGAAAATTAGTTTGGACAAAATAGAAATCAATGACTCCATGAAAACAAAAATATGTTAGCTAAATCAAAAATTTTTTTGTCACAAAAGATAATGGAGACTATCTAGACTGCCTTCTCTGCCTCTCCCCTATCTATAATCCAAACATAAAACAGGAGTTAAATTCATGAACTCATAGGATTTAGAGCTAGAGGGAATAAATGAGATAATGTATGTAAAGAACTATGTAAATATTTATTATTATCTAGTCTAGCACTCTTATATTACAGCTGAGGAGAAGTCCCAAGAAGTTAAATGTCTTGACTAAGATCTCACAAGTTAGTCTTGGAGTGAGAATTTCAATTCACATTCTATGATTTGCCAATCAGTTTACCCATTTCCTCCCTGATTCAATCTTTCTAAAATAGTAGCAAATAATGAGAAATAAACTTTTGAGGACATCCTATCCTATTGCAAGAGTCCAATGTAGCCCCTTGGGTTTTTTCACTGATACTTTAAAAAAAATTCTTACCTGTGATTCCATTGATGTAGAGAACCTCAAGTGAGAAAACTCTTTTCAACAATGAAAATAGGTAGGTAACTCTTCTGCAAATTAAAGGATAAGTAATTTCAGTAGATTTTAGAGTTGAGACTGGAACTCATCTTTCTGCCTTTGAGAATGGCTCTCTATCACCAGGCTATGGTAATACTATTCTCTATATCTATTCTCTGGTTTTGATTTTTGGGTTTTTTTTTCTGTTTCTGTCTATCTCTTCCCCTTCTGCTCCCCCACTAAATTACTTCATCTTCCTGTTTTACATTACAAAGTCGTTGGTGGATTTGCTGAGAACACCTCAAGAATATGTATGACATAAGGAATTTCCTCTACCTCCTAAGCCACAGACAATTTTGGATAGCATCAGTATATTAGGATTAATGTTGTTGCTTTTTTTTTTAACTGTTCATGCAATACATCTGGGTAAGTGCTAAAAATGACATACTCTCAGGGAGGCCACGGAAAGCTAGGTCCAAGATGGCCACCTGATAGGGTACTATCCATGACTAGAACATTCTCCAAGTTTCCAAGCCAAGTCACCTACTTTAATGTGGTCTTGTGAAATATAACGTTAACTCAAAAAATGTTTCTTCCACATATGCTCATTTCGCAAAAATATTTATATCCCCTTGTAATGTGAGAGCTGAATGGTTTCCTTGACTGGCTCTGGCTTCCTTTACCACAAATAGAAACATAAACAGACCTGCCTTTCTACCTCTTAGGCAGATGTAGAATTTGTAGTCACCTTCATCCTTCTCCACCCTTCTCCTCGCTCCACAATGTCTCATCAGAAGCTGTATTTCTTTAAGGTGTTCAGGACAAAGATTAACAATATTGTCTCTTACTCTTTTTTTTTTTTGCCTGATTTAGTGAAGTTCATTTTTTTCTCATCTTTGAAATCCCATTTCAGAAAATCTGATTCCAATGTACCCCAAATATGTAGGGGTATATGTGGGGAAATAAGCTTTCTGTTGTCCCTCCATAAAAGCAAAAACCAGACCCCCCAAAAAAATGGTTAGTTCTGTTCCTTTTACCTTATCATTCCTGCCTATTAAAGGGGCTCTGGAAGGCTCTTTTAGATAATTTTACTAACAGTGAAAAAATGCATGATATAGTGGACAAAGTGCTGGACAAGAGATATCTAAGGGCAAAAACCTACCTTTGCTGATAGATTCAAGTTGCAGAATGAGACATGCATTTTGGGGATATGGTTAAGCAGGAACCTGCTTTGTTTAACTATACATATTTGTTACTAGGATTTTTTATTGTTGTTGTTCAGTGTTTGTGGGGGAGAGATTTGAGGAATGAGAAAATTTATGCTATCAATTTAAACATTTAAAAACAACAGACCATGTCTCTGACATTTACTAGTTATAAACAGCATGGTTGTACAATGATTAGAGCACTAGACTTGGAGAGAGGACGATTTAGTTTACATATTCCCTCAGACATTTATTAGATGTTACCTTGTACAATTAAATATCTATGGCTCAGTTTTTTCTTCTGTAAAGAAAGGAAAGACAACAGGGTTGTTGTAAGGATAAAGTGAGATAATTTTTGTAAAGCACTTTACAAACCTTAAAGTGTTATATGAATGATAGCTATTATTATTATTACCATTTGTTTGTCTATGAGCAAGTCATCCAAAATTTCTGAGTCTCTGTTTCTCTTCAAGTACAAAATAGAAATAATAAAAATATCTAAAAGTTTCTTTTCCTCACAGTATTATTGGAATGGCCAAATGGAATTACTTTGGAAAGTTATTATCATGAAAAGGTAAATTAGATTCAAGATTTTGGCAAAGTTTTCATTAGGTGAGCTCTGAGGTCCCTTTTGAATCAAGATCTATAGAAAATCATATACCTTTATAACTATTTGATTCACATGACCAGAATCTCCAGGAGATGGGATTGATATGGTAAAAAAAAAAAAAAAGTAGGAAAAAGTGAGTTTCACCAGGATCTTTCTTTTTTCTCATAACAAACAGATCTTACAAACATTATATTTCCAATTCAATGTATAATGGGAAACTCCCAAGGGGATTCTCAAAGCACAGTAGTACAATTCTTAAGTCTAGAAAGTATGGAAACCAAAGAAATCATTCTAATTATCTGAAGGTAACTTGCTATGTTATCCTGCCACTTTGGGATGATAACAAATTCTTTATACAATAAAGTGATCTCCCTATTGGGAAAAAAGTAAAAAGTCTCAAGAATGTTTCTATCTATTTCTTATTATTAAGAATGATGAGAAATTCTTAGGTAGAATGGGGGAAATAATCTTAGGAAAAAGATCTTTTAAAATATCAAGAAGACAAAGAGGGATTGAAATGAAAAAGAAGTAAAAGAAAAAAAAAACTGCACCCCTGGAGTTAGACAAATAAGGTTTTTTTTAATTGATTATTAATTTTCTGAAGTATCATTCCTTTCAAGTTATATTTCAAATTATATTTTTAACATTTTAATATTATTTTTTTATTTTTCCTAGTTATTGTAAAATAATTTTTACATTTGTTTTTAAAATTTTGAGTTTCAGATTCTCTCCCTTCTTCTCCACATTTTCCCCATTGAGAAGGCCTAAGTGAAGTTGTATAAAACTTTTCATAAAAGTTATGTTGCAAAAGAAAACATATATCTTCCCCCCCAAAATTAAAAAGGAAGTAAAAAATATATTTAAGTCTGTATTCAGATATAATCAGTTTTTCTCTAGATATGGATAGCATTTTTCATCATAAGTCCTTCAAAGTAGTCTTGGATCATTGTATTTCTGAGAATAGCAAAGTCATTCATAGAGTATCATCCAACAACTTTACTATTACTGTGTACACAGGACATCAAATTACATTTTGATTTGCTTCAAAAACACTATACCTTTCATTGTGTGAATTAAAGGCTCTTTGAATTTCTTATATCTTTGTCCTGCTTAGAGGAATTTAATTTCCTTTATTTATCCTTTACCACCATCACCACTGCCATCATCATCATCACCACCATCCCTGATGATATCTCATAAATTTCAAAATTATCTTACTAAATGGCAATGTAATCACCATCATTTTCTAAATCAGTGTCTTTATTTTTAATATCACTCTTTTCCTCTCTCTTTCAATTAGATTTTTATACTAACATTCCTTCATCATCAGTTTGCTTCCTTTTTGTGACTTTGTTATTCTTTTCATTAATCTTTCCTAAATTCTCTGCTTTCTGATTGCCAGATAGATTATCATTTATAAAACCCAATGAAGTGGATTCATGAGTTTTTGTAGTTTCAAAACAAAACAAAACAAACAAACAAATAAAAAACCCTGTTACTAACACTATAATAAACTAGGGCCTCTGAAGGCCACTCCTCCCATGACCTTTCCCTTCTTACTTAATCAAATCAATTGGCAGTTGCAATTAAACAACTGGCTTAAAGTTTACCAAAAGTTTTGTGATATACAAAGATGAGACCAAGACAAGATGTCTACTTGTTCCACAATCCAATCTATTTCTCTTTCCTCTAGGAATTTGCTTCCTCAATCATCCCTTTTCTAGTGTTCATTTTCAATATGTTCCCAACTACTCATTTCTTCCCTGCTACCTATTTTCCAGGTATTTCTTATTCTTAAAAAGAAACCTGCATTTGACTTTACTCTTCCCTCAAACTGTCATCCTATAAGTCTTCTCCCTTTCATAGCCAAATTCCTAGAAAAAATCCATATTCATTACTTCCATTTCTCTACCTCCCACTATCTTCCTAGTACTTAATAATCTCTCTTCTGATCTCATCACTCGATTGAAACTCATTTCTTCAATGACTTGTTATTTGTGAAATCCAATGACATTCTCAGGCTTTATCCTTCTTGAACTCTCTTGTTTCTGAAATTATTAACCACCCCTTTCTTTTGAAAACTATACTCTCCGTAAGTTTGGGACACATGGTTCTCAAATGGTTCTCCTCCTGTCTATCAGTCTTGCTTGAAAGATTATATATAATCCATATCCCATTTCCTAAGCATGAGTGCTTCCCATGGCTCTGTCTTGAATCCTTTTCCTTGTCTATGTCTTAGTGATTTCATCATTTTCCATAGATTCAATTATGATGTCAAATTAAGGATATTTGAAGAAAAATGCTATCTGCATCTAGAGAAAGAACTGATAAATATGTATAAAATATTTTTACATTTACATACATATCATGTCTAATGGTAGCCATCTCTAGGGTAGAGGGGAAAAGAAGAAAAAAAGGAAAAAATTCAAAGACCAAAAAAATTTACATGATAAATTTATTATATATTTTTAAAGGACTAGGAAATTCTACACAATAGAGTTGCAGTTTCATGTGCAATCGTCTTTTTTATTATCTTAACATGGAAATGTTCATTTTATTCCAATAAATTAAAAATAAAATAAAATAATCTGCATGTCTATTCCTTCTCTGTCTTGAGCTCCATCACCTGGATGGAAATAGGTATTAAGTTATCATGTATCCCAAATTGAGCAGAAGTCTGATCATACCATAATCCTCTTCAAGGACCTTCAATAACTACTTTTTATTTCTTAGAAATAATGAAACTCTTTGTCATCTGAAGTCCTTCACATATTCTACACTGTGAGATAGTATAAAGTGTCACTTCACGAATGTTTTACTGATTCCCCCATTTGTTAGCATCCATGTCCCCTAAAATCATTAAGCATTTATTTACATTATCTTCTATGTAGAGACAGCATTGAAAAATGGGAAAATTGCTGCCCTCAAGGCCCAGATGATTCATGTCCTGCCTCTTGGAAAGTGACAACCTTTCAGTGCTCTAAGCATTAAAGTTCTAAGTTGCAGAGAAGATTCTGACCACATTTTTAGAGGATGTTTCCTCACCTGGGAAGTGCCTATACCAATGAAATTACAGGTCCAGTGTCTGTATTCTGTATTTACTTCCTTGTGAACACACTGAATTCCTTGAGGATAAAGACATTCATTTTTCTATTTTTATCTTCAGTATCTAGCATAGTTTTTGCCATATAGAAAGGCTATGAAAATAAATGTTTGCTTGATTTATTAATTGATGCAGCAGAATCTGTTCGTATAAACTCATTCTTCCTCTCAATTTCTGTCTTTCTGTGGAGGACACTGTCATCCTTTAAGTCATCCAAGTTCACTATTTCCAAGTCCTTGATTTTTTATACTTCCTCATTCTCATATCCCTTTGTCAAGTCTTGTTGGGTCTATCTCTATAACATCTCTCACATCTATCCCTTTCTCAAGGTCTCTCACCTCTGATTGGATCTATTGCTATAGTCTCCTAATTTGAGAATCTTTCCAATCTCACCCCTCATCAATCCATTCTCCATTCAACTTCTTAAATAATCTCCCAAACCCATCTTAATCATGTCACCTCTTTTCAAAATGGCCTTCTACTACCTCTAGGAAAAAATGCAAATTCATTGGCATTTAGTTCTCTTCATAATCTCCATTTGAACTCTCCTTACCAGTTTCATATTAATCCCCCTTAGTCATGTATCTTCTTTTGCCCCTAATACATCTTGAGCTGGATATCCCATAGGTATCTCATATTATGTATATACAGTATATGTATACATATATGTAAAACTAATCTATACATACTTCTATTTATCAGTTCTTTCTCTGGATGTAGAGAGCATCTTCTACCATATGTCCTGTGTAAAAAAAATTGCTTTTACTATATACAATATTCTCTTGATTATGCTAATTTTGCTTTTTTATTTTGTGCAATCTATTCAAATTTTTTTTACAAACAATGAGCTCATCAATTCTTAGATTCATCACAATTATATACCACAACTTGTTCAGTTATTCCCCAATTGATGAGCATTCCTGATATATCTGTTTTGAACATGAAAACTTTGGAGTCCCCTAAATCACACACACACACACACACACACACACACACACACACACACACACACACACATCCTGTGACCCTATTGGAAAATCAAGCTTTGTTTCAACTAAATACCCAATATCAGGAAATGTGCTGCCTTTCTAAAGTTTGTATCCAGATAGATATTGATGGAGATCCTGCCAGTATTCATAGAACAGATAGCTACTCATTTCTGAAAATTCATTTGAGAATGAGTGATAAAATCAAATGGAAGTTAGAATTTGTTTCTAGGGACTTTGAAATCCTGGAAAAGAAAAAAGGAATTAGATTACAGTGGAGTTTTTATAAGACAAAGAGAAACATAGGAAATTAACAGATGGCTACATTGATGAATTTAGTTTTTCCGGACTTATGGTATCAGAACAATGGGTTCTCATCAAGGGGAAAAGAGTATAATATAAACAATAGGAAAATACATTTGGCAAGAAACTCAATAATTTGGTCAAAAGAGCTTTCAACAAAATTTAAAGAAATAAAAAAAATGCTCAGATAAAACCATATAACTAGACATTAGAAAGGAAAACAACTGGGATATAAAAAGAACAATAATAAGAGATGTGTCCAAGAAAATATGAAGGAAGAGTCTTTATACTTTAAGCCTTTCCTCTCCTTCAATTTCCACATTGAAGCAGTGACCAAATGTTGTCAATTTATAATAGATTTTACAAAAATTCTCTCTAATCCTAGCTTAAGGTCACCATTTTAATATAATTTCTCATTACCTTCTTCTTTTACTAATAGAATAGCAAACATCCTAATATATTTTAACTTCTCCCTCTCTCTCTTTCACTCTCTCTTTCACATAGCTCCCACATTAATCTTCTTCATTCATAAATCTAGTAAGGTCAGCTCAAAAACTTTGATTGGATCCCTATTGCCTACTAAGAAAAGTTCAACCTCTTTAGCCCAGAAGTCATAATTAGATGTCTCTCTATATTTATCTCTTTATCTCATTTTATTTCCCTTCACATATTCTAAGATCAAATTGGACTACTTGCCATCTTCTGTATAGTGTATATTTCAAGCAATCCTATCAGTTCCCATGGGTTCAGTGATCATTTCTGTGAAGATTATTCTAAAACTACATATCTGTCTCTGCTGAGCTAGCCATGTATCTTCTTTTGCCCCTAATACATCTTGAGCTGGATATCCCATAGGTATCTCAAATTCAGCATGTCCAAAACAGTTCTCACTTCTTTCCTTCCAAACTCTCACCCTTTTACATTTCCCCAATTATTTTTGAAGTCACCACCATCCTCCCAATCACTCACACTCACCACCTTGATACCATCTTCAGCTCTTTGTTCTTGTCATCCCTTTGACAAATCTTGCATTTTTTATATCTGTGGTTGTTCAGTCATTTTAATTACCTCTTATGATCGTATTTGGAATTATTTTGGCAAAGATATGGGAATGGTTTGCTATCTCCTTCTCCAACTCATTGTACAGATGAGGAAACTGAGGCAAACAGGGTTAAGTGTCTTGCATAAGATCACACAGCTAATAATTGTCTGAGACAGTGCTCTAACCATTGCTCTTATCTCCTATGCCAGAATTTCTTATACTTTTCATTATTTCCACTCTATTTCTGGATCCTATTACCTTTCAACCTGGATTATCCTAATAGCCTTCTAATTATTATCCTTGCTTTAAGACTTTCCTTCCTTAAATTCATTGCCTTCTACTGGGAGATTCCCTTCACCTATTCTGCATATATCTTATTTGTATTTCTTTATTTACATATTGTCTCCCCCATGCTCTTTGAAGGCAGGAATTGTTTTTGCTTTTCTTTGTATTTCCAGCATTTAAGGAGTAAGAGAGGGAACAGCCTTTACATAGTATCTGCTATGTAGGTAGTAGATACCAAGCATTTTTACAAATATTAACTCATTTGATCCTCATAACAACCCTGAAAGGTTGGTATTGCAGTTGAGGAAATTGAGAGAAACAGAACTTAAGTGACTTAGCCAAAATAATACAACTTATAAGTGTCTGAAGTCAAATTAGAACTCAGGTCTTCTTTTAACTCCTGACCCAGAGTTCTATCCACTGCACGACCTAGCCATCTCTTAGTAGAGTGCCTGGCACATAATAAGCTTTTAACAAATAGTTTGGTCATAATTCCCTATGCCCAGAATAACTTCCCACACTCTCCCTCTCTGCTCTGATTTCCAACCTGTTTGTTTTATATTCATCTTAGAGTCCAACTCAAACGCCATGCCCTTCAAGAATCCTTCCCTGACTTTCTCTCCCAAGGGACACATATCTTTTCTCTCTGGGATCACACATAAAGCTTCTCTTGCATTTATCCTGTGTACTTACTTTGACCATTTGAGACAATCAATTCTTTTATCTTCAGAAGTCATTGAATTTGAAATCTACTATATTTTAGTTTGCTATGTATGTGATCTAGACAAGTCAATGAGACTCATTGGGATTCAGTTTCCTGTATAAAATGAGGGAATCAAACTGGATGTGCTCTGAGGCTCCTCCCAACTCTACAGCACTTATAAATAAAAATCTCAATGCTCACATTTTATGCATTTCCATGGATGAAATAATTTATTACCTGGTGGTCAGATGTATTGAGTGGAGCTTCTCCATGATTGGTTAGTCTGATCCATAGCAAGCCTCTTCAGTGCCAAGCTCTATTGGAGATTAAGTTCTAATGTTATAATCTTCAGAATGAATAGAGAGATAATAGCTTTTCAAACTTTCCGTTTCCCCCAACACCTGATACTAAGGTCTTTCTACAATTTAAGCTTTGTTATGAAATAGGCAAAGCCTCAGATCTCTATGTATCAATACAAAGGATTTGGGCAACAAAGAAGGTAAACTTGATATTTATCACCACAAAGTAAGTACAACAGAGGTAATCACTAGGATTTAGTGGGATGAGACTTATTGTTATAAAGCAGCAATGAAATGATTGGTATATGTATCTAGGGATGGTTAGTCTGGAAAAACTAAATAGGAGATATAATCCCTAGTGAGGATTCTGTGTAAGAGGAATTACGTTTATTCCATCTTGCTTCAGACGAAAGACAAAGCACCAAAGGATAAAAGTTATGTGAAGAATTTAGAACATTAAGCTCTATCCAAGAAATGGATCAACTTCTCAAGAGAATTACAAAATTAGAGAACCTCAGAGCTGGAAATTACAGAAGGAAATATCTAGCCAAACTCATACCTGAACGTATCTAAGAATCCTTTCTATAGTATCCCTAACAAGTGTTTATCTATCCTTAATTGACAAATGGGAATTGTTCCATTCATCATATATATCTAACTCCTGGTAGCTAATAGATCCTTAATAAATTTATGTTGATTGATTAATTCAAAGAGCTCAAGTGAAGGGGAACTTGCAACCTCCAGAGAGAGTGATTCCACTTTGTTATAATTCTAAATAATGAATTCTCCAAGAAGATGGTAGTTGTCTATCAGAACATCTATTCTTGACTTGGGTATATTGTTTTTTAATTGATAATAATTTAGATTGTTTTTTAATGTTCTTTCTAAAGCTAACATGCTAGGATCTATTACCTCCAATCTGTATTCTTCCAGAAAGAATTCATTTATAAAGCCTAGTACCATTGTGATTCAGATAAATTCATTTAACTACCTTTTAGCATAAGTCATGAAGCCCATGATATTTGACTTTATGCATCTCCCACTGTTTCATGTATCGTTTGCCCATGTCTTGATATAACCAGTCTTCCACTGTACCCTTGAATTTGCGTTGTCCTTGTACAGCTCAGGTATTACTCTCTTCACCCCCTAATTAGATAGTTCCTCATTTCTAGTGGCTTTAATGTTTACCCTTGATTGGTCACTCTTCAACAGTTAGTTCTCATTAGGCCATTCCATAAATGCTATAAATTTGTGTGATTGTGATTTTGTTCTGCTGACTCATGCTTAAAACTACAAAAAAAGCCCAAACCTCCAATAACCCATTAGCCTGAACAGTGGATCTGGAGCTGGACCTGATAACTTCCTTCTTGGTGAATGCTCCAATGATATATGGGCTGCTATAAATCCTAAAATCCCTATTCTGCAACAATGACTATTACATATGTTCCAGTCTTGTGCCTTTCTCCTAATAAAAACGTTGATCTGCTAGCAGTAAATGTGACTATATTGATTCGATCTCCATCAGCCAGATTTATATAAACTTTTTTGTTCCACTCACAAATAAGATTCTGGAGCTTTGCCAATATCTAGACTCAAGTAACAGAAGGAGCAATGATCTTGGAGTGAAAACTCCATTAAGAATTCTGGAGATAGAAATGATTCAATCAGAAAAGTAGGCTATCTTTTTTATTAAACAAAACAACAAAAGAATTCAACCTTTTTTATTAAAGGGCCCTTTTTATTCTAAAGTTTAATATGTACATTTTTACTGTTTGTAAAAATTAGATTCTTGTTTTTGAGTTTTAAAAAATTGACATGACATTCACTTCTAATTCACCTAAACCAATGGATAATGAAAGCATGGATTTGAAAATCTTTTTTTTTTTCAAAAGATCCCAGCAACTTTACAGAATATTCTTTATCCACTATTTGTCCCAGAGTCCTAACATTAAATGATCTAGAGCATTAACTTTGTCACAATGGCTGCTACAGATGATAGAATTTTGCAGAGCAGGCAGCTTTGAAATGTTGAGAAACACAGCCACCTGTTGGGCTTAGCCTGGTATCACAGAGCTTTCAGCACAACAGAGTTTAAGCATGTTTTCTCAGAGAAAAAGGCTGCAGTTCTTTGTTTCCTGGTCTATAATTGGCTTGAAGAGGGAGCAAAAATAAAACTGCTAAGAGGGGTTTCAAGAGAATGTGGTATTAAATCAAACTAGGAAGTCAAAGGCTTTTAAGTGAGCTTAATGACATAATGGATTAGTTATTGCAGCTAGATTAGAGAAACTATGATAGAAAAGAAATACAGTAATAATTTGACCAACTAAGGATCAAACAAGAAACATACTCTTACTCCAAAATAATGTACAGAGAAAATATATCAAAGTTAGAAATCCAGATGTTGTTACATTCATTTTAATGCAATAAACTTAACTTTACTTGAAAAAGTGACTCCAGAAAACTAAACTGCTCCAGGGGACAAAGACAGTCTTACAGATGGATGTAAAGACTTGTACAAATCTGAGAAACTTGTCCATGTACTAAAAGCCACAAATATAGCAAGGAGTTCAATTTGTGGTTCTGTTATTTCTTCTCAAGCCAGACAACATGACTATTTGTTAGCAGTTCTAATGGAGGAAATATTCAAAATATTGACTAAAAAGGAGTTTCAGAAATTTAGGACTTATTTTAATTATTGATCATTGAGTAGCTCCTATAGTCTTTATTTTTTTTAATTTTATTTATAATTTTTTTGACATTATATATGCATGAGTAATTTTTTTATAACATTATCCCTTGTATTCATTTTTCCAAATTTTCCCCTCCCTCCCTCTACTCCCTCCTCTAGATGACAGGCAATCCCATACATTTTACATGTGTTACAATATAACCTAGATACAATATATGTGTGTAAATACCATTTTCTTGTTGCACATTAATTATTAGCTTCCGAAGGTATAAGTAACCTGGGTAGATAGACAGTAGTGCTAACAATTTACATTCGCTTCCCAATGTTCCTTCTCTGGGTGTAGTTGTTTCTGTCCATCATTGATCAACTGGAAGTGAGTTGGATCTTCTTTATGTTGAAGATATCCACTTCCATCAGAATACATCCTCATACAACATTGAAGTGTACAGAGATCTTCTGGTTCTATTCATTTCACTCAGCATCATGTAAGTCTCTCCAAGGCTCTCTGTATTGCTCCTGCTGGTCATTTCTTACAGAGCAATAATATTCCATAACCTTCATATACCATAATTTACCCAACCATTCTCCAATTGATGGACATCCATTCATCTTCCAGTTTCTAGCTACAACAAAAAGAGCTGCCACAAACATTTTGGCACATATAGGTCCCTTTCCGCTCTTTAGTATTTCTTTGGGATATAAGCCCAATAACAGCAATGCTGGATCAAAGGGTATGCACAGTTTGATAACTTTTTGGGCATAATTCCAGATTGCTCTCCAGAATGGCTGGATTCTTTCACAACTCAACCAACAATGTATTAGTGTCCCAGTTTCCCCACATCCCCTCCAACATTCATCATTATTTGTTCCTGTCATCTTAGCCAATCTGACAGGTATGTAGTGATATCTCAGAGTTGTCTTATTTTGCATTTCTCTGATCAGTAGTGATTTGGAACACTCTTTCATATGAGTGGATATAGTTTCAATTTCTTCATCTGAGAATTGTCTGTTCATATCCTTTGACCATTTATCAATTGGAGAATGGTTTGAGTTTCTTATAAATTAGGGTCAGTTCTCTATATATACTTTATATTTTGCTAAGCAATTGTTCAAATCTACCATATGACAACATCACAATCTATTAGGGAAAATAAGATTTGGGTAGCAAAGCAGAGAAAGATTAAGAGCTAAACTAAGTGATGTTGATTGTAAATGCAACAGAAATTCAGAGAAAGAAATCTGGGCTGTAACAATCATGAAATATATGGGATTTGAGCTACATATTTAGGATATGGCTAAGCAAAAAGATACTAAGTAAATATGGGAAGATGGTGACTGAGGAAACTGGAAAAAAGTAGGTGTTGAGGGATTGTTGTTGAGTCATGTTTGACACTTCCTGATCTCAATTAGGTTTGTTTTTTTTGGCAAAGATACTTGAGTTGTTTGCCATTTTCTTCTTCAGGTCACGTTACAAGTGAACAAACTGAGGTATAGAAGATTAAGTTACTTATTTAGGATCACAAAGCTAGTAAGTGTCCAAGGCCAGATTTAAATTGGTGAAGATGAGTCCTCCTGACTTCAAGTCCAGCATTATATTCACCACATCACCTCGCTGCCATTATGTTGAGGAATAAAAGTAAATCATGGAAAAGGTGTTTCTGTAATAGTGCTCCATCTCTTTGGAGACTCAAAGGCCTTAGATGCTGTTACAAAGGGAACCAATTTGTGAACCACTACTCAGAACTGAAAAAAATTGTCATAATTCAGTGTAGAGATGGGAGGATGTTGAGGGGAGAATGAGGAGTTGTTATAAAAAAGAAAGGTGATATTGGAATAGATGATATAGTAGAAAGAACATTGATGTCAGACATCAAGGGTTTTAATCTGAAGCTAGTGAACAAGAGAGACAAAGTGAGAGAGTGACAGAGATAGAGAAAGGGAAACAAAGGGTGAGGCAAGAAGGAAAATAGAAAGGGGGAAGAGGAAAGGAGGAAAGGCATAAAGAAATAGGAGAAAGAGAGAGTTGCCTTTCAATAGAATTGGCTAATTGGTTTATTTTACAGGCTTCATTACAAAAAGAAGGCATGATACAAATGAAAATAATTTAAAAATCTTTGCTCTAGGGGAAGAGGTCCTGGATTCTCTGGTATATTTTACCTATTTGGACAAGTCAATTAACTTCCCTAGGTTTCAATTTCTTCATCTGTAGAATGAGACTGGACTAAATGGCCTCTAAGGTCCCTTCTTGCTATAGAACTATGATTAGATAAATAGGGATCAAAGGCAGTAAAGTGCCATAGTGGATAGAGTACTGGCCCTGAAATCAAGAGGATTTGAGTTCAAATTCAACTTCAGACATTTGACACTAACTGAGCAAGTTATTTAACCTCAATTTGCCTCAAAAACATCCACAAAGATAGAGAAGATTCTGTATGCTTGGGCAGGAAAGGATAGAGGAAGCACAAGGACTAGACACAGGCATCCAAAATGGAGGGTCTTGTTCTTTCCTCCCATTGCCCTTTATTTTCAGACTTGTCTGTGGTGATGTGGGAAATTGTAGCAACTGGTATATTGGATTATTGAGTGGACTGGTTGTCAGACTTTATATAGGCAGGGAAATTCTGCGGCCATAGGAATGAAACTCCAAAATTACCATGAGTTAACAGAGATGCCAGGGTTGCTGTGTCCTGAAACTGCCTGGCATCTGTATTAGAAGCAGTTCAGATTGATCCTCCTCCCAAGATTGGCAACTACTGTGACTCCAACAAGATTGAAAGTTATATGACTCATTCTCTGATTTTACCTACTATACTTCCTTTATCCTAATTTTTTCCCATGATTTAAGTTCATATGTTCACACCTGGTCACACCTGAAGAACTAAAAGTGTAAACAGAAAGAAGTCTTGGAAGATTAAAAAAATAAATGACTTCATGTAGGAATAATCAATTCTCTTCATTTTTAACTATGTTCAATAAACTATCTGGCTACAAAACCATTGAGTATATGAATACTATGATTTATTGGGAAGTGAAGGGGAAAGACCAGATGCATGATGGATGCTCTAGAACTATACATTTCTTAATTATGATAATATTATATATAGACCTTGGGTAATTTGCATAAGACTCTCCTCAAACCCAAAGATTGATTTTTCTGAACCTGCAGGAGCAACAGAGTTGGTGAGAAGTTGAAAGATTTTGGTCTTCTGACTTTCAGCTTCAGGAGAGGTCATTCTGTTCCAGATTTTCTTCAGTATCTAGCTTTGAAGAGAGAAGTGTTCTGGGAACATGTACAAGCCAATATGTTGAGGACCTAACACTTTGATCATGTCCCTGTTTCCAGCTTATTACACAAGAAATTTCTCCTTAAGTGGGATTTAAATCTGTCCATCTGTCTCTTTCTAGCTATTATCTCCCCGCCACTGGGTAAATTGATTTCCTTTGTATATTGTCTGGTTACATATTCCCCTATGTATACTTTATCTGATTTCAGTTTTGCCTTGTTTTTATTTGGAGAAATAGCTTTCTTTGATATTTGCTATGTGTTCATTGTGGAACTGGAAAACTTTGAACATATAATTTGGGACACTTCTTCACTATTAAGTGATAGCAATCAAGAACATAGATTGAACCCAAAAATTATTTCCTCTAGACTAATAAAATTTAAGGAATCATAAAAGTATAATTCTACTAGAGGCTGCCCCTCTTTCTGAGGAAAGCAGAGCCTCTGACCTCATCTTCCTCCTGGCAAGAATTAAAGTTGTCCTTAGGGAAGGCTTGGGGAAGGGAGTTGTAAAGATATCTATTCTTGCCTCCTTATAAACTACATTTAACAGACTCATATGGAAAGATATTAACCTATACATAGTAAAGCACCACCCTAACCAAAGTAGATTTTAGCTGTTTCTTTTGAAGGGATGTGCTATGTTCAAAAAGGTTCAAGAGAAATAATTTCTGAGTAATTTAATCATTTTATTAATAATGCCAGCATTTTTTAAAAGGATGGTTATTAGGTATTTATCTTCCTCTTAGATCATAAAACATCATGGCAGTAGGCTCATGCTTATGGTCTTTTGGAAAAGGAGTGTTCAAAATTATGACAATCATATCTGATGGGTAGGATGAGAGAATAAATATTACAGTGAAGGCTGGGCATGAACTTTATGTCATCCACTTCTAAGTTCTCCAGCCTTGGGGCTCTATGAAAAATGTGTGCCCGACGCAAGTCTGAGCATAATACAATGGCCACTCCACCTAAGTGGAGTCCATATAGAGAAGATTAACTCAGTCTTCAGAGACTCAGGTCTTGAAATGAGGATTAAGAAAAGAGGAAAATCTGAATCTCCTCAACTCACTGGATATTAATAATCATTTCTCTCAAGTGACTGGAAAGGGCAAAAAGCAGCCTAGTATTTGTAGGTTAAACATTCCCTGAGGACCCAAGGAGATTCATCAACCTTAAGAAAGGTTTATACCCAAAAAAGTTCCCAGGTAGCTCCTGGGAAGGAGGCTCAAGGCACAGTTCAATGACTCAGATAGTTCAACTCCATTGCATATATTAGCATGCTACATTTAATAATCTGTTAATATATCATATGCTATATTTCTCTAAGTTAAAGAAAGTCATTATATAAACCAGTGTGAACTATTCCTACTACAAAAGCCATTGCACATGTTTAACATATCACTTGCCAACTGGGGAGGGAGTGAAGAGAAGGGAGGGAAAAAATTAGAACACAGGGTTTTGTAGAGGTGAATGTCAGAAATTACCCATGTATATATTTTGAAAATAAAAAAAGCTTTAATTTAAAAAATAGAAATAAAATAATAGTTGACAATTTTAATCAATAGTGTTTTCCTCACCAGAGAGTTCCCTACACTAATGAAATTATACTTCTAATAATCCAATACACCCAAAGAAAAGGATAAAAATGAGAAATTTAGAGATAATTATGAAGACTTATCTTAAAGGGCTAGGAAAATAGTAGGAGAACGGGAAATGTCCATGACTATCATTAAGTGAAAGTTTGATTAAAAGTCAACTGATGGGCTTATATCCCAAAGAGATCTAAAAGAAGGGAAAGGGACCAGTATGTGCAAGAATGTTTGTGGCAGCCCTCTTTGTAGTGGCCAGAAACTGGAAACTGAGAGGATGCCCATCAATTGGAGAATGGCTGAATTGTGGTATATGAGTATTATGGAATGTTATTATTCTCTAAGAAATGACCAACAGGATGATTTCAGAAAGGTCTTGAGAGACTTACGTGAACTGATGCTGAGTGAAATGAGCAGAACCAAGAGATCATTATATACTTCAACAACAATACTGTATGATGATCAACTTTGATGGACAATTCTGATCTCCAACAACGAGATGAACCAAATCAGTTCCAATAGGGCAGTAATGAACTGAACCAGCTACACTCAGCAAAAGAACTCTGGGAGACGACTATGAACTACTACATAGAATTCCCAATCCCTCTTAATTTTGTCCACCTGCATTTTTTATTTCCTTCATAGGCTAATTGTACACTATTTCAAAGTCCGATTCTTTTTGTACAGCAAAACAACTGTATGGACATGTATACATATATTGTATTTAATTTATACTTTAACATATTTAACATGTATTGGTCAACCTGCCATGGGGGGGAGGGGAAAATTAGAAAAAAAGGTTTGGCAATTGTCAATGCTGTAAAATTACCCATGAATATATCTGGCAAATAAAAACTATTTTTTTAAAAAGCCAACTGAAATAAGGTTAAAGGCAATGAACATTATTGGTTTCAGAGGACAGATAAAATATCTCCCTATGCTCATTAGAAAAATGGAAGGTAACAGAATAGCATCAGTCAGATAAGGTCACAATGCCATTTAGTTTTTCTTAGCTGTTTTTTTAAGGATAAATTTCTTAGGGGTAAGAGAAGATATCAGCCAGTCTCTGCAGTGGGAGAAAAAAAAATTAAAGCCGCAAAAAGCCAGATGACTATTACTCCTCCATTTCTAGAAGGAACTAAGCCAAGCAAAAAGATTTGTTGAGCTCATATAGCTAAATAAGTTCTAGAATTGTAACTGTAACACAAATCTCTTGATTTTTTATCCCATGGTTCTTCCATGAAACTTCACTAATTCTTAGAGTGGATCAAAGAAATTGAATCTTTTGGTTAAGTATGATTCATTCATAGTCATTTTCCCAACGACAGAAGGCAGAGATTGGCCAGGAGACTTGGTGTAAGCTGGATAGTAGATTAAGGTAGAAACTGCAGATTGTAAATCTAAGATTTAATAACACTGATCTTTTTGACAGAGAATTTAGACTGGGCTTTGGAAGAAAGATAAAGTAAAATGATCCCATAGGTGATTAGGTCAGACTGCCTTTCTCCAAGAATCTCAGAATTCCTCTTTACTTTAATAGACTTTCTGACCTAGAAGCCAAAATCTGTACTTTCCCATCACTCATTCCCAAAACATTCATTCTTTGCCTAATTATTTTCAAAAGGTAGTGACATGAATGATTGTCTTTCAAATGGTCCCAGTTGGTTCTTTTTTGAGCCAGCATTGACTGCTACTTTTCTTTTACTTCTAAAAATATGAATAAGTACATTTTGTCTTCTGGGATATTTGTAATTTCTACTGAAGAAATTGTTTTATTAGAAATAAACCTTAGAAAGTTCATCATTCAAATCTTATAAAATACAGAAAAGACCTTAGACATTATTTAATACAACATCTTCATTTTACAGAGAAGAAAATTAAAGTTTCAAGAAATTAAGTGATATAAGTGACAATTGTTAAGCAATTAGTTATTAAAGAATTAAATAACTCAAACCTGGATTTGATGACTACTAGCCAACTCAGTGCTCTTAATCTGCTTTAAACTGACTCTCACAATACCCATAATCAAAAAGCTCATTTAATATCTTTTTTTGCCAGATTCTGTTAAATGGAAAATCTGAAGTCTTATGGCTTATCAAAATCAGCAAAACAAATCAGTGATAAATCTTGGCACAGGAATCAATATGTTTTACTACATTTTAAGTAAATGCTTTTAAAGTATTTTAGAAACCCTGATACAATTTTTGATTTGGCCGATGGTAAAGCTTGTTAATGCATCGCCATTACATTCCAACCATTACTTTATAAAATGAGTAATAATATAGGTTTTTCAGTTATATATCCCTCGAATCTTTAAGGTTTGAAATAAAGATAGCTTTAAGGTGTTTGTGCTCTTACAAGGGAAAAATGTTGAAGTAAATCTCATAGGTAAGGAATGCTTTAGCAGATTATTTTACTACCAAACCAACACTTAAGATAGTTGACTTAGTACTATAAGTTTTTACTAAATTTGAAATTGTGCATGTTATCTAAAGAATCCAGAACCGTTAAGAAATCCTTGGATGAGTTTTGGGACATATTAAATATACAGATGCATATATGTAAATGTATATACATATAAACACAAGCATATATATATATATATATATATATAATTTATTGTCTTTTTCTAAAAATCTAATTATGATGGAGTTTTTTAATAGTATACAAACCATCAATGGTATATCACCCAAAAAAAGGATAAAAACCTGCATTTGTCAATCCTTTCTGCTGACCACCAAAGTTTAGTTGTCTCCTCAAGTACATTTTGAATGACATGGAATACACCATCATGAGTGAGCTAGGTAACAATGTACAGTAACTGGTAGCAGTTTTTGATTGCAGAGACGGTACTACATTTATCTATTCAGGCATTTTGTGAGATTAAAGCACTTTGCAAACTTTTACTTCTATATAAATGCTGGTTGTTAACTTTCATTCACTAGGCCCTCAGTGGGGGTGACTGTTTTCTATGAGCCTTCTACTACATTTTTGCTGAACTTAAGAAGTGTTTATAGAATAATACAGATTGTGCTAGTAAAAATGTTTAACAACCCAGTTGGTATTGGTGGAATGTGTGCAATACATTTTAAAGTTTTACCTGTATTATTACTTTCTTAAATCTCAACAATCAATAAAACAATAAATCTAGCCCTAAGTTGCAGTGATGACTGATTTTGAAGCATTAACACTCACTCTGAAAATTTAAAATGGACTCTCCTAAGCATTTAGTGCTTTCCAGTACTTCCCTACACTATTTAGTCATTCTAGCTATTTCTATCCACCTGACTTCCCTTTTCCCCCAGAGAGAAAAATCTAGCCGTTAGACTAGCTCTATTAGGCCCTTCCTTTCTCTCTCTCCTTTTTTTAATGTCTAACCTAATTCCTCCTGCTGCAATGTGAGTCCACTTCCCTTGGTTCTAATCGCACCATAGATGCAGGATACCTGGTCAACTGTATAATTATTGTTTTTTAAATTAAAAAAAATTTCTATATAAAATCAACATTTCTATATTACATTAATTTCTGTTTATGTACATCTCCACCACCCCACTAACTCAGTGGAACACTATCTTACAACAACAACAAAAAAAATTAAGCAAAAATAATAGACGCAGTAATCACATATAATAATATATGCAACATTCTGCCATGGTGGTCCTCCACATTTTAACTGAGAATTGTGAGACACACTTCATTATCTTCTTCAAGACCACAGTTGGTTACAGAATTTCACTCCCTTTTAGTGTTGTTCCATTTCATTTACCTAGATTTATACATTCATTAGTCAGTATAATTCTATATATTGTACTTATGGTTCTAATTATTTCACTTTTTATCAATTCATACAAAACTTTCCAATTTCTCTGAATTTCTCCTATTTGTCATGTTTTATTACATAATATTATTTCATTGCTTTCTTTCGTACAAGTTCTTTCTTCTTCCCCCCAGTCTAAGGCCACCCACTTTCTAATTACATCACAGTTTGAGTAGCTTGTATTTATTAGTGGTGGCAATATTCAAAGCTGACTTAGAACATATTTTGAAGTAAGAGGTTTATCTTTGGTCCCCTCCAACTTCCCTTTTCTAGGTCTATTTCCCTCATCTCTCTTATCCTGGCTTCCATCTCCATTTCTCTTCCCTTTTAGAAAAGAAAACTTGTTCTAACATTAAAAGTTCTAGCAAACTGTTCTTTTCTACTTTTTTAAGCATATCTCCTCTATTCCCTTATTTTGAAAATAACAACAACATTCCAATCAAACTGGTCTGATTGTTCTTCAACTATTTCATTTGGCCTCCAACCCTTCCTCAATGCCTTTTTTCATTACATAATAGTAATGTCAAAAGACCTCTACTCTAACCATAAAATAAGTAATCCTATTTTAAAAAGAAAAAAAAAAGATTAGTCTGGTCTAACATGTTCTTGATGAAGTCATACTGATTCTTTGTAGTCACTGCTTCCTTTTCTAAATATTCACAAATCAGGCTTTCCAATAATACCATTTGGAATTTTGTCAGGAATTAAAGTCAAATCCTATGGAGGCTTGGAGTTTGCAGTTCTTTCTTTTTCCTTTTTTTTTTTTTTTTGGAAATTGGGATATTTTCCTAAGTCCAGTGTTATAGCACTTCTCCTATGCTCAATGATCTTTAAAGACCATTGACACTGGCTTAGCAATCAAATTTATCAGTTATTTCTGTATCCTATGAGATAGATCAAATTAGTACTATAACAGGAATAACTCACATTGCTTCACCACACTTTTTGAAAAATAATTTTCATTAACGTGAGCCAAGAACTTATTTGCTGATCTTTTGGGGGGAAGGGAGGAAGGGACAGAGAAAGATAAAGTAACAACATGATCTTTGAGCCAATTACTTGACCACCCTATGCATGTTTTCTTTTCTATAAAAAGATGAAGTTGAACAAAAAAGTATCTGAAGTCCCTTCTAACTCTAGATCATAATCCATTTATTACTTAATCTCCTTCCACCTTTCTATTTTTATACTTTATTCTTTATCATATACTCTTTGATCTAGTTGATACTGGCCTTTTGGCTACTCCATGTATAAAACTCTTCATCTTTTTTATTCAGCTTTTTGCTTTCAACATATATGCACAGATAGTTTTTATTACTCATTTTTGCAAAACCTTGTGCTCCAATTTTTTTCCTTCCCTTCTTTCCTCCAGCTCCCCTACAGCAAGTACTCCAATATACGTTAACATGTGCAATTCTTCTATACATATTTCCACAATTATACTGCACAAGAAAACAATCAGATCATAAAGGAATAAAATGAGAGAGAAAACAAAATGTAAATAAACAACAATAAAAAGGTGAAAATATTATATTGTGATCCACACTCAGGACCTACAATCCTTTCTCTGGGTACAGATGAATCTCTCCATCACAAGTCCATGGAACTGTCCTGAATCACTCGCTGTTGGAAAGAGTCACATCCATTAGAATTGGTCATCATATAATCTTACTGTAAAACTCTTCAACTTTTAGCTCCAGGAATTTTCTCTGGCCATTCCTATATCTGGAATATTCATCTTCCTCAATTCTACTTACTAATTTCTCTGTCTTCCTTTAAATCCCAACTTTTCCAAGTTTTTGACAATACCTCTTACTTCAAGTGCCTTAATTATTTCCTATTTGTCTGGTATATAGCTTATTTCGTAGTTGTTTGTATATTACTTCCTCATTAGATAGTAAGGCCTACTAGTGTAAGTATGGGTGGATTTTAAATTTGGGAGGGCATGAGGACTTTGGGTTTTTTTCTTGCCTCTTTTTGTATTTCCACTGTTTAGTTCAGTGCCTGACACAAAGTAGGTACTTAATAATTATTTCCTGATTGATCGATTGATCCTGAATTAGCATCAGACCGGGATGTTTTACTCTCTCTTTAATAACTCTATGTCTCCTGACTCTGTTATCTGCATTCTGCATTTTTTTTTTTGATTGAAAGAAAGCAATGAATCTTGTGATCTGCTTGGACTTATTATTATTCTGCTTGTTTTTTCTGATTCCTATCTGTGCTCAATACTCTTCCAACTATTTTAGAGTTTTTTTTAACAGCATAGTTACTGTTCAATATTTTATACTGGAAAGTATTCAAGACCAAATGAATTAAAAGATTTGGAATTCCCAAGACTACTACTGTCCATCTGGGACTGTCTAAGGCAAAGTGGGACATGTGATGTTATCCAAATGCTTACATCTCTGCTGACCCCACTCTGCTTCTACTTTCTCCTGCCACATAAATCATAAGACTAAGAAGTAATCTGCACTTCCTGCCTCTGTTCCTTACCAATAACTCAGTTTTAAACCATTTGTAATCTGACTTCAAAAATGTCCTCTTCAAAATTACTGTTCATTCCTCCACCACCAAATGTAATCATCTTTATTCAGACTATATTCTCTAAAATATTTTTGTAGCATTTGAGACTGTTGAACACTAAGAGCTTTTCCATATTTTTTTTCCTTCTTTGTCTTCTATGACAATTTTCTCTGGATTTTCTTGGATTTTCTCCAACCATTCTAACCATTCTTCTATATTCTTTGTTGAATCCTCTTACTTTGATTAATCTGAAATTTTTAGCCTTCTCCAAACCCAGAATCATAGAATTACAGAATTTAGGGTTGGAAGGGATCTCAGGAATCTATTCCCACTAATCTCACAGGTGAGAGTATTTTACTTTGTCCTCAATAGACCTCATTTGTAGTACTGCTTTCAGTTTTGGGCACCATAGTTTAAGGATACTGAGAAACCAGAGATTTTTCAGAGGAAAATGGTAAAATACCTTGATCAGTTTTTTTTTTGTTGTTGTTATTCTTGGCAACTTTTGGCATAATTTCTTGGCAATATTTCACTCCAATAATTTCTTTTTTTATTTTTATTCTATATTAAAACTTTTTATTTTCAAAACATATGCATGGATAATTTTTCAACATTAATCCTTGCAAAACCTTATGTTCCAATTCCTCCTCTTCCCCCACTCCCTCCCCTAGATGGCAAATAGTCCAATATATGTTAAACATGATAGAAATATGTTAAATCCAATATATACATACATATTTATACACTTAGTTTGCTGTACAAGAAAAATCAAATCAACAAGAAAAAATGAGAAAAAATAAAATGCAAGCAAACAATGACAAAAAGTGAAAATGCTATGTTGTGATCAGCACTCAGTTCCCACAGCCCTCTCTCTGGATGTTGATGGCTCTCTTCATCACAAGGTCATTGGAACTGGTCTGAATCACCTCATTGTTGAAAAGAACCACCATCAGTCAGAATTGATCTTTGTATTATCTTGTTGTTGCTGTGTTTAATAATCTCCTGGTTCAGCTCATTTCACTCAGCATCAGTTCATGTAAGTCTCTCCAGGCCTCTCTGAAATCATCCTGCTGGTCATTTCTTACAGAACAATAATATTCCATAACATTCATTATATCAAAACTCATTGAGACATTCCCCAACTGATGGGTATTCATTCAATTTTCACAACATTTTCCAATTTCCACATTTTTGCACATGTGGGTCTTTTTCCCTTCTTTAAGATCTCTTTGGGATATAAGCCTAGTAGAAACACTGCTGGATCAAAGGATATGCACAGTCTGAGAGCCCTTTGGGCATAGTTCCAAACTGCTCTCCAGAATGGTTGGATCCATTCACAATTCCACCAACAATGTATCAGTGTCCTAGTTTTCCCACATTTCCTCCAACATTTGTCATTATCTTTTCCTGTCATCTCTGACACTTTGAGAGGTGTGCAATAGTACCTTAGCATTGTCTTAATTTGCATTTCTCCGATTAATAATGATTTGGAGCACCTTTTCATATGACTAGAAATGGTTTCAATTTCTTCATCTGAAAATTGTCTGTTCATATCCTTTGATCCTTTATCAATTGGAGAATGGCTTGGATTCTTATAAATTTGAGTCAATTCTTTATATATTTTAGAAATGAGGCCTTTATCAGAACCTTTAAATGTAAAAATGTTTTCCTAGTTTATTGCTTCCTTTCTAATCTTGTCTGCATTAGTTTTGTTTGTACAAAAACTTCTTAACTTAATATAATCAAAATTTTCTATTTTGTGATCAATAATGATCTCTAGTTCTTCTTTGGTCACAAATTCCTTCCTCCTCCACAGATCTGTCACTCCTATAATTTCAACTATCATTTCTATGCAGACAGATTTTAAATTTATATGTATAATTAATTGTATATGTTATAAATTAATTTTATTTATATATTAATATATATTATATTATTCATAATATATTAATTAGAATTTAAATTGTAGTATTATAATTAAATTATATATAATTGGATATTATAATTTTAAATATTTATTAATTTAAAATTAATATATATTTAAATATTTAAAATAAATAATTGTATATAAATTTATATAATTGAATATATAAATTATATGTAATTTAAATTATTAAATTATAATTAAATTATATTAATTTATATGTTATAAATTAATTTAATTAATTTAATGTAATTAAATTAATAATGAATATAATTAAATTGTATAGCCCCAATTTCTCCCCTAAACTCTAGACCCAACTTCCCTTCTCTTTGTTTTATAGAGTATATACACTTATACATATACATATATAGCTATACATTAATGTATATCTAGTACTTCAAACTCACTCAACATGTCCAAAATTCATTATCTCCCTTTCAAGATAAAAAATTTTTAATTAACCTTTCCGGCCTTATCCTCACATAGCATATGCTTTACTTAAACTATGCTACTGTCTAGGTGGTCCCATACATGGCCTATGCTTTCCTAATTCTGTGCCTTTGTTCAAACCATTCTCTAGCCTATAATACCTCCCCTCTATTCCATAGCTAAAGAAGTCCTTTCTCTAAAGCCCTCCATAATGATACTTCCCCAGAGAAATCTTGGCCAAAAGAGTCCTTTCCCTCATTTTTATCTCCCATTGTATTTTGTGTGTGCTTCACTTTAAGTAGTTATCATGTTCTATCTTTTACATAGTACGTGCTACATCTCCTCTAGAAACTAAACTTTCTGAGGGTGAGAATTATGCTGTATTCATATTTGTGATTCCCTTGCTTAGTACCTAGCTGAAGTACGTGTAAAACTTGTACTTGATAAACATTTGCTAAACAAATGAAGGGACAAATCACAATTTCATTCTATGTCTGGTATATGTAAGTGCTTAATAAATGCTTTTTTTTTAGTTGCTTATTTACTGCTAAGTCTAAAAACCACTTTGGTCATATACAATCCCAGGTAGGCCATCTCATTAGATACATTTAGTGATCCATCTTATTTACAGAAAATGAATATTTATTAGGCAAGGACCAAAGAATCATGGAACCCTAGAGCTGGAAGAGACTTAAAGAGATAATCTCATCCAACCACTTAATTTGACTTGTGAAAAAACTTAGGTCCAGAAAAGTAAAAGGGTCCCACAGGGAGCAAGTGTAGCTCTAGGTCAAAGCAAAATGCTTTGAGTTCTTATGCAGCATTCCTTCCTCTGTTCCACACTCTATAACTCTGCCTCTGGACAGAAACAGCAGCAAGTTGATGGTGTATCAGTGGACCTTTTTTCTGCTCAGAATACATGCCTTTCTTGTTTTAAATGATAAATCTATTTTTAAAAAAAGTAGTCCCCTCACCTGTAGCCTGTAAATAACAGACAAGTGAACAGCAGTGACTCAGTGGTTAGAAGCCTCTAAACATATCCCAGCAAGTGTCATTGTCAGCAATAATCAATAACCTTATCCTGACTCTGTATTTTGACAAGAAGTCTTAGAGAATAACAGTAAACTTGTCTAGACAGTGAAAAGACCACCTGGTGTCCTTAAACAATGCTCTACCATAGGGACTTTTTAAGGAAACCCGGCAGCCTGGATGCCAACAGGACCAGTAATCACTCAAGGGGATGGAGTGAGGAGAAACATTCTTTCCCTCATTATATGGTTGGCAAGGCAAGGCGCCAATCACTGGCGATGCTGGGCCATCTGTAACCTCCCAGGGTGCTCCTAAGGTTATGTGTGCATACTTGCTCAGCTCTGTAAGAGCCGTTAGAAACACAGCTCCTCAGCCTCATGTCCATATTTGTGCATGGAACATTATATTACACTTTCAGCACCTCAAACAAGGGAGGAAAATAAATCCTGTTTCTGGGACAAGCCCATCGGCTTCTCTCTGAGCAGGGAGCTCCAATGTGAGAGTGAATTATTCCTCTCTGACAGAGAAATGGCAAAGATAAACTCATACACATTGTTTTCTAAGGCTGCACAGTTATACAAAGTTTTCCTTCTCCTCTAACCCTGAGAAATAAAATGACAGAAGGGAAAAAAAACAAAAAACCTAAAATTAAATGAATTCTAGAAATTAGATCAAGTATACCGGATTGATTCTTTCTGAATCTTTAAAGTAAGATAGCTGAAAAAAAAAACCTTATTACTCAGCTACACTGCTGCAACTTAGCAATTACATAGAAATTTTCATAGTCTTTGAAAGAATAAATTATAAGTAAGAAGGATAGTGTGATACACTGGGAAAACCAATAACTCTGACTGAAATCAGGAAAACTGGGTTTGAGAACTGATGCAGACCCTTACTATCTGTGTGACTTTGTAGAAGTCATTTAATATTCCTGGGCCTGAGTTTCTTCATGTAATAATAATGGCTAATAATGACAGGTTAAATCAAATTAAATACTAGAAAGTATTTTACAAATATCATTTAATTTTATTTTCCCAATAACTCTAGGAAGAGGCATCAGCTCTGGAGTTAGGGGGAACCAATAACTCTAGGAAGTAGAAACCATTATTATCTCCGTTGTTGAGGAATCCCTCAGTTGAGGAAATTGAGGCAGAAGTTAAATGATTTGCCCAGGGTCACATAGTTAGTAGGACTGAATCTCAGATCATACTAACTCTAGGAACTATGTTCCATTCAATGAACCACTAGATGCCTCCTGGTTAAAATATTGGGTTTGAATTAAATGACCTCTGAAGTCCCTTCTAGATCTATGATCCTGTCTGTGGTCTTTCCAAAAAGGTCTTTGAATGGAATATACTCTATAAAAATCTATCATTTTTATATATGGTTTGTATATGTAAATAATAAATCAGTATTGCTCCTACTGTCCAATTAGAAAGTTAAAAGAAACTATACAGTTGTTCTCAATAGCTACTTCTGGACAGTGTAAATATCATGGATAAAGAATTAATCTTAGATGACAGGAAAAGATAATGACAAATGTTGGAGGGGAATGTGAGAAAACTGGGACACTAATACATTATTGGTGGAGTTGTGAATTGATTCAATCATTCTGGAGAGCAATTTGGAACTATGCACCCTTTGATCCAATAGTGTTTCTACTGGGCTTATATCCCAAAGAGATCTTAAAGGAAGGAAAGGGACCCACATGTTCATAAATGTTTGTGGCAGCCATGCTTATAGTGCCAAAAAACTGAAAACTAAATGGATGCCCATCAATCAAAGAATGGCTGAGTAAATTATGGTATATGAATGTAATGGAATATTATTGTTCTGTAAGAAATGACCAACAGGAGGATGATTTTAGAGAGGGTTGAGGGACTTACAGGAACTGATGTTGACTGAAATGAGCAGAACCAGATCATTATTGTACACAGCAACATCAATATTATACAATGATCAATTCTGATGGACATCTTCAATAATGAGATGATTGATGCCAGTTTCAATGGTCTTGAGATGAAGAAAGCCATCTATATCCAGAGATAGGACAATGAGAACTGAATGTGGACCACAATATAGCATTTTCACTTTTTGTCATTGTTTTCACTTGCTTTCTTGGAAATTGAGTGGATGCCCATCAACTGGAGAATGGCTGAATAAGTTATGGTATATGGATGTAATGGAATACTATTGTTCTATAAGAAATGATCAGTAGGCTGATTTCAGAAAACTCTGAAAAGTCTTACATGAACTGATGCTGAGTGAAGTGAACAGAATCAAGTGAACATTGAATACAGCAACAACAAGATTATGTGATGATCAACTGTGACGGACTTGGCTCTTCTCATCAATGGGATGATTCAAGACAATTCCAATAGACTTGGGATGGAAAATGTCATCCACATAACAAGAGAGAGCTATGGAGAATGAATATGGTCAGAGCATAATATTTCACCTTTTTGTTTGTTTCTTTATTTCTCATGTTATTTCCCCTTTTGGTCTGATTTTTCTTGCACACTATGACAAATAAGCAAATATGTTTAAAATAATTGCACATCTTTAACTTATATTAGATTACTTCCTATCTTGGGGAGGGACAAGATAAGGGAGGAAGGGAGAAAAATTTGGAATGGAAAGTCTTACAAAAATGAATGTTGAAATCTATCTTTATATGTATTTGGAAAAGTAAAATGCCATTGACAAATGTATTTAAAAAACTGGAGTTCTCAAAACATGAAATCACAGGTTTGGAGATGAAAAAGAGAAAAAAGAAAAGATGCCCCTAAGTTATTCCCTGACAACTTCTTCTCCATAAGACCATATATCTCAGAATTGCTCTAACAGTTCTTGATTCAAAAGGAAAAATGCAATTTAGACAAAGAAATATATGTAAAACTCAGTTTTGATTCAGAAGAATATGTCTATCCAATCCATGCTGCATATTGGTATTCATCAAAAGAAAAATAATAAAATAAAATTCTGGTATGCACTTCACAGTCATGAAAAGGGGAGTTTTGTAAGTTTCTAAAATGTATAGAAAATACACGATTTCTCTATGTTTATTTTTGGTTGATTATTTTTCATTGATTTTGTAAAGCAAACCATGGAGTTTCTTTTCCAATAAGGTATCTCACACCCATACATCAAACTTATTAAAATACATATACCAGTGGAGATATCCTTGTTCGCCAATTCCTCAATCATAATATAAGGATATGTATAAACCAGAGTCTTATGGTGGGCAAAGAAGTTTACCACTTTCATGGAGAAGATCTAACATAAAGCATCTTTCCCAGGGATGGTGAGGTCCTCCAAATGGCCTGTTTATGGATGTTGGTTGCGTTCTGTCTTGGAGCACGGAAGGACTTTACCGAAGATACTTAGCTTCTCAAAAAAATTGACTTAATCACCCACTCAACAACAATTAAGTGGATGAAAAAATATCTATTGCACAGGTTAGGTAAACAACTATAGAGCTAATCCATCAGTATCTTGATAATCTTGTTCAGAAAATGCAAATGAATAGGTTGAGTTTTTTAATTATATAAGATGATACAAGCAGGGTGGGTTGCCTTCAGGAAATTACAAAGCTCTTTTAATCATACCAAACTTTTACCCAGGAAGAAAGGGGCCATCTGTTACATTTTATAGATTTAGAGCTGGGAGGAAGCTTAAAAGTCAATAAGTCAAAGATTGCACATATTTAACCTATATCAAATTGCTTGTTGTCTTAGACAGAGGTAAGGAAAGGAAGGAGAAAAATTTAGAACACAAAGTTTTACAGAGTGTATGTTGAAAATTATCTTTATGTGTATTTGGAAACGTAAAATGCTATCAATTTTTGTCAATAAATCCAACCCTACTCTTTTTACATTTTGCAGAAACAAAGACCCTGAAAGATTAAGTAATTTACTTAGGGTCACACAGCTAGAATCTGAGGCATAATTTAAATAAATAAAAATCTGTATTTAAATTTCAAGCCCAGAATTCTATCTAATGCATTGACTTGCATATACTGTATGGATGTGAATCACGGAAAACTACAGTCTCTGAGAAATTCAAAAATGAGTATAACACAGGAGGACATTGGCAACATGCATTGAGCAAGCTGGAATAAATAAGGAATTTTAAAGAAGAACCAGATTAATGAAAACCAAATGTCTGCAAGTCACTATGATGAAAATAGACAGCCTGGTCATGGGGCAAGAATGAAAAATGACAAGTAGATAGCCCAGGTGTGATGTCCAGGTGTACAATTTCATATCAGGAGAAATCCAGGAACACGTCAGCATCTTGCTCTATGATGAACTTATAGGAGACCAGGGACAAGAAATAATACAGGATGGACAGGTAAAAATAGGTCACAATCTGCAATATGGAGGAAATATGAGCATTGATGAGATTACAAATCCATTGGAATATTTTGAGTATTGAGAAGGGAAGAGTAGTAATGGTCACATTGTTTCATTTTTCTCATTTTACTCTTGGTCAGGTTCTTCCCTGACCTGTGATTTCTATTTGTAAGTTGGGTCTGAGAAAGATAGATGAAGAAGGAAAGATGGAGCAAGGGACAAAGTATTAGAGTGAAGGTGAACATTGGTATATAGGGAGTAAAAAGTAGTGATGATGGTATAAATGAGGAGGGAGTTTTATTAATAAATACACTTCCCTACATAACTGGGAGAGCCACAATTCCGCTGTACACTGAGCTCTTAGAATTCCACTAAGCCCATTCTGAGAAATGTAGATCTGCTCTGAATATTCTGTTTCCATTACTTATAAGTTAATGTTCTCTGCTCTGAGAGATTTATTGAGCTAGTAAAGCATGTAATGGTGCTCTCAGAACTATTTATCTATACTTGATTATACCAGAAAGATTTTGGTCCCAGGAGTTTCATTCCTTAGTTCCTGATTATATGTGTATCATAAAATAGACTTGGAAAGCCAGCATCAGTAATATAAACATCACTGCACAAGTAAGTAATCAAACAGATGAAAAACTAATTTATTATGCATATGAAATCGAGAATAAAATTCAGTCATGATAGAATGTAAAAATAAATTAATATGGTGTCATTCCCTTTTTGGCTGGGTTGCCAAAACCAAAACTCCCACTTTGTAACGCTAAAATTACTTTGGTCCTACAAGAACTATATGTATGATTGAATTTCTTGGATAAGAGACTTTAAAATTCACTTCTAGTAATAAGGATCCAAATCCATGCTGTCCTTCCCAGCATAATGCCCTCATCTCTTGGCAAGGGTGACGGTATCCAAAATTATAAAAAGGAGTCAAATTTGTCTTTTTGTAACTTCATTCTTGCTTTCTATCTTCCACATTTATTCTCAATGCCAAGGTTTTCATGTGGCAAAGTCTGTCTGGTTGCATGGATCCTTCCTGTAGTAATGACTCACAAATCACTGGTATTTACATATGCTAATAGTGACCTTTCCCTCATCAAAACTTACCTGTCTTATATGTTCCATCTCTGAAGAGTTCTGCTACTTAACTGCAGTGGTAATTGATAGCCCTACTTAAGTAGGATGCATGTATGAGTGAATACCAAAAAAAAAAAAAAAAAAAAACTATTTGTGAACGTTTGTTTGCCACATTGTAAAGTTTTTCTCCTTTTTCTGTCTTTTTCCTCAGAAATAAGACCTAGAGATAAAGGAGACATAGGCAGAAAAGACTTCTCAAATAAGTCTTTTATTGTCAAATAGAATGAAGACAACAAATTTAAATATAGAGCTGGAAAGGATCTTAGTGATAACGCAGTCCAACTCTCTCATTATACATATGAGGAAAATGAGGTTTAGAAAGAAATGATTAATGAATTTTTTCCAAGTAACACTAGTAGTACTTAGCAGATGTGGATTTCAAACCAAGGCCATGAAATGAGTTACCCACCTAATTTCTTTTCAGTCTTTTAGAAAATTGCAGCTTCATGGTGAAAAATAGATAAATTGTTTCTGGTCTCTTACTAAAGAAGTAATCTTGACTCTACATTTTCATAATTGTATGACCCTGCACAAGTTAATAAAATGTAAGGGGTTTTTTCATCTGCAAAACAGGGATGATAACAGTCTTTCCTTTCCAAAATTTTTATGAAGATGAGATAACATTTGTAAAGCACTTTGCAAACCATAATGCACAATATAAATGTAGGCATTAAAAGCATTTCATAAATGTCAGTTGTTAATCCTTTTCCATTTATTATCTGACTTCTTATATATTTGTTATAAATAAAAGAAAAAGATTTATAATTTATCTAGAATAATGCTCCTAATAACAATGGACCATTCCACTTCCTATCCCCAATGGTGTAGAATTCAGTTTATTCATTTTCTATCATCAGTCTTCACAAAGATGCTCTCTTTTTTGCCTAATTTTCATGTACTTTCCAGTGATTCAGTCTAACATTTTTTCCTTCTAAAACCCAGCTTAATGATTGAAGAAATATTTGCAGTACCCAGGGCATGAGATAATCAAATCAAAACAAATATGTGCTCTAGGTAACTAACCCAACTTATTCATAGTCCAGGATAACATTTAATAGTGTAACAATAGAGGTTTAGGTTTTTCTGTTTTACTTTTCTAGTCATCAATTCCATGAATAAATTTTGCTTTTCCAAATAGAAATAAGGAATGGTTAATTTTTAACTTACTTCCTTTTCATCCCACTGTGAAAATGAATATAAAAAAGATTTCATAGGAAGCACATGAATATTCTAAGGGCTATTTAATGGTTATTTATTTGTGGATGTACTTATAAAACTAAAATGCTGAGATGTATTTTATTCCACTTTGTCACATCAGGAAGCTCCTAAGATACTTTTGATGACTAAATTAATTGAGTGCATGGAAAAAAAGGGGCAGATTTATTCTTCTTAGATTTCTTTTGCACTTTATTATTCTTCTCTCCCATATAAACATTCAGAATTTAATTTAGAAATAAAGAATTCGTCTTAAGTCTGGAAATAAATGTCTATTATCCAAAGGTTTACCATCATGCAGGAATATTTGATTAATTCCCTTCAAATTAGAATAGCATACCCAGCTTTTTCCTAAGATTGCTATTATTTAAATCATTTTTAGTCATGTCCGACTATTCATGACCTCATTTGGGGTTTCTTTGGTAAAGATACTGCAGTGGTTTGCCATTTCCTTCTCCAGCACATTTTACAGATAAAGAAACTGAGGCAAATGGGGTTATATAACTTGCCAACATCACACAGCTAGTACAAGTCTGAATCCGATTTGAATCAAGAAGATAAGTCTCTTACATGAACTGATCCTGAGTGAAATGAGCAGGACCAGGAGATCATTGTATACTTCAACAACAATACTGTATGATGATCAGTTCTAATGGACGTGGCCCTCTCCAACAATGAGATGAACAAATCAGTTCCAACAGAGCAGTAATGAACTGAACCAGCTACACCTAGCGAAAGAACTCTGGGAAATGAGTGTGAACCACTACATAGAATTCCCAGTCCCTCTATTTTTGTCTGCCTGAATTTTTCATTTCTTTCACAGGCTAATTGTACACTATTTCAAAGTCCAATTCTTTTTGTACAGCAAAATAACTGTATGGACAAGTATACATATATTGTATTTAACTTATACTTTAACATATGTAACATATATTGGTCAATCTGCCATCTGGGTGAGAGGGTGGGGGGAAAGAGGGGAAAAATTGGATCAAAAGGTTTTGGAATTGTCAATGCTGAAATATTACCTATGCATAAAATTTTTGTAAAAGTTAATTAAATTATTTAATTTTTTTAAAAAAAGAAGAAGATAAGTCTCCAAGTCTGGCATTCTATCCACTGTGCCACTTAGCTATATGCCCTCTGCTATTATTGTCCATTTACATAGTACATATCAATTTATCTAGTATGTTTCTCCATTAGAAAGCAAAGCCACTTCAAGGCAGAAATCTTGGGTTTTTTTCCTTTCTTAACTCTGGTACTTAAGCAAGTGATTTAATATATGCTTGTTAACTTGATTTCATTGGTTAGCTCTCCAAAAAAGTTTAATCCATCATTTTATCATTTAATTTTACTACATATAGCAGCAGAATTATGCCAACTTGGTAGCATAACAGCTAGTCCCAGTATTACCCAACAACTAAATATAAGACAATTTGCTAGATCTGTTTTCTCTCTTATCCTTGCAACATATTATCCCTGACTTTGGGGTCCACAATAATGGGGGGAAATTCCAACATCTAAGAAATTTAATTTTCCTCCCTACCCCCACTTTATTAATTTGTTTTTTAAATATAGCTTTTTATTTTCAAAGTACACATATGGATAATTTTTGACATTCATCCCTACAAAATCCTGTGTTCTAATTTTTTCTCCTTTCTCCCTCTCCCCAATCAGCAAGTGATCCAATCTATGTTATACATATTTCCACAAATATCATGTTGCACAAGAAAAATCAGATCCAATATCTTCAACATAAAGAAGATCCAACTCACTTCCAGTTGATCAATGATGGACAGAAATAACTACACCCAGAGAAGGAACACTGGGAAGTGAATGTAAATTGTTAGCACTACTGTCTATCTACCCAGGTTACTTACACCTTCAGAATCTAATACTTAATGTGCAACAAGAAAATGGTATTTACACACATATATTGTATCTAGGTTATATTGTAACACATGTAAAATGTATAGGATTGCCTGTCATCAGGAGGAGGGAGTGGAGGGAGGGGAGGGATAATTTGGAAAAATGAATACAAGGAATAATATTATAAAAAAAATTTAAAAATTAAAAAAAATTAAAAAAAAGAAAAATCAGATCCAAAATGGAAAAAATGAGAAAGAAAACAAAATGCAAGCAAACAACAATAAAATGAATGAAAAAACTATATTGTGGTCCACATTCAGTTCCCACTGTCCTATCTCTGGGTGCAGATGGCTTTCTTCATCACAAGACCATTGGAACTGCCTACCCCCATTAACTATCTTCAGATAAGATGTTTTAGAAGACTGCAATACTTTTTAAAGTATTTTAAATGCTTTAATAGTATTTGCTATTGTTATAAAATATTTTAAAGTATATAATTAATTATATTGAAGAAATTAATGCATCAAATACATTAAAAAGTTTTCTTGCTTCATTGAATGTCTAATTCAACAACAGAGACCAAAGTACTATCATGGTGGAAGGGCCTCCCATTGGAGTAGAGGTTTCTTTTGTGTATGCAGTTGGTTCTTCCTTGCACTCCTTCCACATTTCTGAATATAGATGTCTCCTCTTTCCATGACATCCTAAGAGAAAAATGAAGGAGTAAGTCTCTCATATCTCTAAAACTAAATTTTTTTTTGGTTGATAAAGTTGCTCAATGTTTAATTTGAGGTCTTTTTTAGAAAGGTAGGGAGGGAAGAGAAGGGCTTCATTTATAAGAAAGCAATAGCTTGTTTGGTTGTTATCTTATTTTAATAAGAGGTTGTCCTTTGTTAAAAGTAAAAAAAAAAAAAAAAAAAAAAGGTATGGTATGTGAATTTCTCAGCCATGTGAATAAAAGAACACATGATCTCTTTTACTGTTTTTGTGTTACAAAGATATTATTCATTCTTTGTAGCATTTGATCATGTTTTAAGCCAGCAGCAGGAAAAAATGAGAGGCATGTAGAAGTTCCAATCAATTATGTCTTTGATTCCCAAATCCCCAAGAGATTCTCTATAGAAGGTTGTTGGAAATTACTAATTCTTTTTTTTTTTCTAATGTGGACTTGCAAAAGAAGCCAAGATCCATCTTAGAGCAGTAAGGATGAATTATGAGAAGTGTTAGAGGATCACTGGGACAGGCTCAGAATGAATGGTGCAGGCTGTCAGTCAGCAATCTGTACCCTGCTTTATCTGGGTCCAAATAACCCTGAGAAATACAAATAGGAATCAGTTGTATATATTCAAGTACATAATATAAAAGGCACAAATGACACAGGAATAGATTATATACATTTCTCATGGTGTCTGAGCCCAGCAAAGAAATGCTTATTGGAAAAGAACAGTGGCTTCATTTCTTGTGAGGCTGATTTTCATGCTACAGCTATTGACTGATGTTGGGAAAGAGGAGGAATAATAGAAAAGGAAGAATCTCTGAAGTAAGATAAGCTGGAAGCTTCATGAACTCAGAAATGAGCGAGCAAGCAGAGATAGCAGCAACTGAGCAGTTCTTCTAGCCAGAAGACTCTAAACTCTAAAGATTTTTACTCTAACTTCTGTCCTGGAGTTTTTCCATCCACAGAAGAAAATTTTGTACATAATTACTTATGTGCAAATTACTTCCTCCTTAGGAGGAAGAGAAGAAGGATATATGGGATACTAAGGTGATGTAAGCAAAAAGAAAGAAAGAAAGAAAGAAAGAAAGAAAGAAAGAAAGAAAGAAAGAAAGAAAGAAAGAAAGAAAGAAAGAAAGAAAGAAAGAAAGAAAGATACACATAAGATAAGTCGCTATAATACTATGAGTGATCTTTGAAAATTCATACAAAATTGAAAAGGTACTGCAGAATTAGAAAATGAAAAAAAATCACAATTTTTTTTTAAAAAGCAAGAGAATAGAATTTATAAACTCTAAATTAGAAAGTTTCACTTGGGTGTATTCTAGGTTAAAGAATAATAGTGAACTAGTGGTTAGAAAAGTACCCAGTGACTATCTAGAAAATGAAGTAGTCATCACAAAATGCCAACTTAAATACACACACATATGTGAAATTATTTAAGTTCACATATACAAATATGGTATACAAAGGCATCCTCATATCTTTTTTGGTAATGTAACTCAACTGATTATGAGAATTCAGAAGAAAGCATCCAGCAATGTCTTTCATGACAAGTTAGTTGAAGAAATGGAGATATCTAAGCTAAATGACTGAACGGATAAGTGGAACTGGTTGGAAGGAAAGAAAGGAGGGAGGGAGGGAGGGAGGGAGGGAGGGAGGAAGGAAGGAAGGAAGGAAGGAAGGAAGGAAGGAAGGAAGGAAGGAAGGAAGGAAGGAAGGAAGGAAGGAAGGAAGGAAGGAAGGAAGGAAGGAAGGAAGGAAGGAAGGAAGGAAGGAAGGAAGGAAGGCATTTCTTAAATAATTTCTTCAATGCCTACTAAACACTTTACAAATATTATCTGATATGATTCTAAGTAGTCCTTAAATATTTGATATCAACTTAAGTAGGTCTTAGTCCTATACCTTTGAAAAAATATTGATGAATCAGATAAAGATACAAAGGGAATTTTTATCAGAGAAATGGGAAACACAAAGCTAGGAAGAAATCACACATATGAAATAACAATCAGTATCCAAAATGGACTAGAAATTTGAACCAGATCTAGTCAAGAAAAATGCAATAAACATCAATGAAGAGTACTGAACAACTGAGGTTGGTTACTATACTTCAAAATGAATTAACTGTGATATGCAACCAAAAAGGCTAATGTAATCTTAGGGGATATTAAAAGAAACACCGTTTAGGACTATGACAGTAAGAATCCCCTATAATTGCCCTCCTAACATAGTGAGCTATGATGATGTTAGGTGTACATTGTCAGGAGTGACAAAACCATTGATGCTTGCTTTCTTCAACCTACTCAGACGATGTCAATTTATTAATGATTGATGAATAAGCTAGGAAGTATCTTTGTTAGCTATTGATTGTTTCAATTAACAATTAATCAATCAAAAATATTAAGTGTCTACTATGTGCCAGACTCAGGGGATAAAAAAAAAAATAAAATAAATGTTTTTACCCATTAGGACTTTTATTCTGTCATATGAGTAAATGTAAAATAGAAGCTAATTTTGACTGGGGTGGGGGAGGAGGAGAAGTACTAAGAGTTGAGGGGATGAATGAGGAAAGAACTCATATAAGAAATGGCTCTTCTACTAACCTTTGAAGGAAATTAGGGATTCTAAGGGAAAAGGTAAGGAAAGAGTATATTCTAGACACAAAATTCACCCTCTGCTGCTGCTGAAAACTGAATCCATGTGACACCATTGAAAAAAGACAATAAAGTGAGGATACACATCACAGCTAAGCAAATATAAGATTTTTTGAGAATAGAAAGTTCATTAACAATCAGGGAAAACAGGCAGGATATCAGAAAAGACTTACCAAAGAAAATGATACATAAATTTGACCTTGAGCAGAGGCCAAGATTTTTAAAAGATAAAGATTAAGATAGCCCTTGCATTCAATGTAAGAAAGCCTGAACAAAAGCACCAAATCAAATGTCAAGCTAAAACACAGAATATGTACATATAACTTCCTTGAAAGAGATTGTTATGAAACAAATCCTTTAAAATGGGTTGGAACCAAATTTGTTGTAGTTATTCAATCATTCAATCATGTCTAATTCTTTGTGATCCCATTTGGCGGTCTTGGCAAAGATTCTGGAATGGTTTGCAATTTCATCCTCCAGTTCATTTTACAGATAAGGTAACTGAGGCAAATGAGTTGAGTGACTTGCTCAGGATTTCACAACTAATAACTCTCTGAGGCTGGGTTTGAACTCAGGTCTTCCTGACTTCAAACCCTGTTCCACCAAGCTGCCTCTCAAAGTCACGATGGTTTAAAATGGGGCCAAAGACCTCCTCAAATGGTCTATGGTTGGATTTCAGGGAATCCATTAACTTCAATAGGAAATATTACATCTTTATCTCAATATAATTGGTTGCCTTTGGAATTTCATGTATTTTATTTTATGCATTTATAAATATGTGAGATGGTTTCTGTAAGTTTTATCAGACTGTGAAAAGGGTTCATTCAACATACATAAAAAGGCTAAGATCTACTCAGTTTTTTAAAAAGTCAGGTGGTGATGTTTATAGCACTATTTTAAAATTAGAACAGGAAAGTGACATTGAGTTGTGTCTTTGCTTACTTTAAAAACACTGTGTAGATGAATTGGAGGGGGCAGTTATGGAAAATAGGGAGATAAATTACAAGGCTATTATAGTAGTCTAGGCAATAGGTAAAGTAGGCAGAACTAGGAATTCACCCATCTGAGTGAGCAAAAAGTGACACTGTGACAATAAAATTAATAAGTTTGGGCACTGATTAGATAACCAAAATGAGAGAGGGAAAAGCCACAGATGACTCTGAAGATAGAAAACAAGATGACTAGAAAAAATCGTTACTCATTTCTAAATAAAATAAGAAATTAAGGAGAGAAATGATCTGGAGTGGGGAGGGGACAGAAATGTATTCTGCTTTGAAAGCACCTGATAAATTAATTTGCCTTAGTTATGATAATGTCATCTTTTATATTATAGAGGAAGCGACCAGCAAGGAGAGACTCTTTGCTAAAGGAAAAAAAAAAAGATAGAAACCTTGAGAGGAAATGACTGCCTCATCTTAGAATTCCTTTTAGAGGTTTATTTTTTTTAAAAAATCATGCAGTCTGACATGTCTGCTGGATTTGGGAAGAATAGATTTCAAAGATGAACTATTGTGAGGGCGACATAGCCTAAAATCTATAGAGTAATTTCACCCTGGAAAAGTGGAAATCTCTCAAGAATGAAATTCTGAAAGAGGAAATAGAAAACCTATGAGAAGTATTCACTTTTTGACCCAAAGGAAAATGGAAAATTTAGACAGTCAACACCAACATCTCACACTATATATTAAATTAATCTCTACTTAGATACATGACTTAGATATATAAACAAATTACAAGAAAAATATCTTTCACATCTATGGACAGAGGAAGAGTTTGTGACTAAACAATTAATCAGGCCACACAAGATATATAGACAATCTTAAATATATACATTTTAAGACTTTTGCTTAATTTTAATGTCATAAAAATTAGAAGGAAAACAAAACTGGAAAATTTTTCAGCATTTCTCTGATAAAGATTTTATTTCTAAGATATAGAAGTAATTAATTAAAATTTATAAGACTAATAATCATTCTCCAGCTTATAAATGATTAAATTATATGAAAATAATAATGTTTGCACTGTCTACCTTACTGAACTTTTTAAACATTGTTCAGTCATGTTTCAGTTGTGTAGGACTCATGAGTCCTTCATGTTTGGAGTTTTCTTGGCAAAGATACTAGAGCGGTTTTCCATTTTCTCCTCTAGATCATTTTTTTACAGGTAAGGAAACTGAGGCAAATAGAGTTAAGTGACTTGCCCAGGATCACATAGCTAGTAAGTGTCTGAGGCTAAGTTTGAACTCAAGAACATGAGTCATCCCTTTCAGAGAGGCCTGGAGAGACTTACATGAATTGATGCTGAGTGAGATGAGCAGAACCAGGAGAATATATACACTTCAACAACAATACTGTATGATGATCAGTTCTGATGGACATGGCTCTCTTCAACAAAGATCTGAATCAAATCAGTTCCATTTGCTCAATAATGAATAGCTCCAACTATTCCCAGAGAACTATACCCAGAGAAAAAACTCTGAGAAATGTATGTGAACCACTACATAGCATTTCCAATCCCTCTTTTTATCCATTTGCATTTTTTATTTCCTTTTCAGGTTAATTTTACCTTATTTCTAAGTCCGATTCTTTTTGTGCAGCAAAATAACTATATGGATATGTATACAGGTATTGTATTTAGCATATGCTTTAACACATTTAACATGTATTGGTCTACCTGCCATCTAGAGGAGGGGATGGGGGGAAGGAGGGGAAAAGTTGGAACAGAAGGTTTTGCAAGGGTCAATGCTGAAAAATCACCCATGCATATAGCTTGTAAATAAAAAGCTACAATAAAAAATATATGTATTTTGATCATTTAAAAAATATATGAGTCATCCTGACATCGGATCAGGTGCTCTATTAATTGCCCTTTGCAAACCTTGAGACTCTATATTAAAACATGAGCTTCTCTCTTTACTTTTTGTTCTCTTTTTGAATTTATGCTCTTGTAGCAAAAGGACCATATCTTACTTCTCTTTGTATTTTTCCAGGACATATTATATTACATAGAATAGGCAATAAGTAAATGTTTGTTTGTTGAATGGATGGATATAAGGATAGGTATTTTGACAAGTCGAGAAAATGAATAATCATACGAAGTGGAAAAAGTCTAGAGCAGAGCTATCAAATAACTTGGCTTGCTGGCCACAAGCAAGACTACACTTCAGAGTCTGAACCAAACCAGATTAAAATGTAATTGGGCATGTATAACAAATAAATAAAAGTATAATGACATAGATAATATTACATGGGAAAGCTAAGTCAATATGCAGCCAGTAGAAATCTTTGTGTATGGATTAGTGGTCCCCATTTCTTTTTTTGTGTTTGTTTAAAATCACTGATCTGGTTGTTTTTGTGCCATGGAACTTTCTGGCAGTCTGATGAATCCTAATGATCTGATGAATCCTAATGATCCCTTTTTCAGAATGTTTTTAAATGCATAAAATACATAAGATTGAAAGTAAAAATAGATATAAATATTTTCACAGATGTCCTAAAATCTCTGCACATACCCCCTTGGACTCTAGATTAAAAACTCTTCTAGAGAGCCAAATGAAATTATCAATAGTTCATTTGGAAAATACCTCTGGCTATGAGATGGTAACCACTCTGCACCATGTAAGTTCTTGCCTGATCATATAGAAGAAATAACAAAAGTAACCTGACACTGAGGCTCAGGGGCTGCTGTGCTGCACAGCGAATAATCTTACCATTCCCTAGGAAGACCTGCAAAGAAAAGAACCTTCCAGCAGGAAATTAAAACATTTTCTTTCTTGAAATATATTATTTATTCTTCTGAAAGAAATGAGAGACCAGTCAGGACCAAATAAAAGCCAGGTCCTTATGAAGTGAGACATAAACTACCAAAACCAGTGAAGTGAGTTGTGAAAGGTCTGAAACACCTTATGTAAGGCCACATTTAAATATCTCCAAATGTAAGGAATGGTGCCTGCCAGTGGGAAGTTCTGGTGCCTGACATGGGAGACCCAGAAAACAATTGTGCTTATTGTTTCTAATTGCTTTTTTCTTTGATTTTACCGTAGTACTCATGAAGAAACATCCTAAGGAGCCAATATATTATTCTTTTCTCCATTTAGCTACATCTCCTGTCCTCAATGCTAAGTTATATTGATACCAGTTTGCATTTGTTATGGCAGGCAATTCTTCTCCAATCTCACCCTTGTCCAAGTGAATTAATTTATTTAACAGTCCTTGGCTTCCAATATCCATAATATGGCCTCTTAGCTTTATTCCCAATGACATCCTATACTTCTAATGTCTTTCTAATCTCATTCCATCAACGTCTCTTCCTCCTGCTGCCATAACAGGTTTCCTCCTGCATTCCTGGCTTCCTATATCTCCTGAATAAACTTCAGGGAAAGTATTCTTCTTCTTTAATACACCAAAAGGAAAGAATGTGGAAATATTTAGGAGATTTTCTACTTGGAAATTCTTTTCTGAGAAAATTAATTTGGCAATAATATTAGGATCACAAATTTAGGATGGAAAGGGATGTTAGAAGCTAGCTAATTCAACCTCCTTGTTTTATAGATGAGAGACCTTAGGCTCACAGACACTAAATGACTTCCTCAAGATCACACAGGTAATAAAGCAGTCAGAATTCAAATCCCCCTCTTCTGATTCCAAATCCAGTATCATGATGCTGCTATTAAAGGCATTAAGGCAAAATCAAAATCTTTACCATGAATAAGCATTTATTAAGAGTTTGCTGTATATCAAGCTGACTCTAATTGGAGATATCATATATATATATATATATATATATATATATATATATATATATATATATATATATATATGTGTGTGTGTGTGTGTGTATACAAGATATAGATATACACAAACATACATACATACATAGAAACATATATACATACATGTGTGTATGTTCAGGAGGGTTCAAGTAAAAAAGAAAAGACCCAGGAATTATTGGATCATAAAATTAGAGCTAGAATAAATCCTTGAGGCCTTATGAGAACAACCCCTTCATTACACAAATAAGGAAATTAAGGTATACAGAAATTTAAAGACTTGCCCAGTGAAACACAACTAATGTGTCTGAGACAGGATTTCAATCTAGATCTCTTTGACTCCAAGTCCAGCATTCCATGCATCAAGATGTCTGGCCTATCTCTTCTAAGAAAGGTTACATAAAATTGAGGGTCACAATGAAGGAAGGGCTCTATTCTTTCCAGCAATGGCAGGAATGGGTTGGGAGGGACGAAGGATGGAGATTTGAAAAGGAAGATGGTATCAGTGCATAATCAAGAACAAAAATGGGCTACAAAGTCAGAAATAGTGTCTAGACTAGGTTGGAAAGGAGGCAGGGAGAGGAAGCCTTTACCATGAATTCTCTAATTACTTAATTTTACAACATTCAACTTGGGCGCAAACATTGATTCTGAGCTAAAATGTCCCTTGGGAATGCCAAAGAAAAAACAGGCAGCACTGGGCTTCATCCTGCACTGTCACTTCTAGAAATAACCCTTGCTCTCAAATAACGATGCTGCTCCTGTGCTCCCCAATTTTGAAGATTCTCTAAAAAGTCTCCCTTACCTGAGGAAGTCTTTGTGTTGATTCATGAATCAAGGATCATCTTTACCCTTTAGAACATAATGTGTAGCCTGAGAACAGCAAAGCTAAAAATTCATTCAGTTTAGTTCCAAAGTTTAGTTTCAGGGGGATAATATATTTTCTTCCCCTCAGAAGCTAGTCTAGTTTTAGCATTCTAGGAAAAATTTCTCCCATTCAACTTCTGTTGTCTTTCTACGGCCCTCATCCATTAGTCTATGGATAACACTAAAAGTTTCTCTCTTCTTCCTCATTGCTTATATCTTTGTCATTTTATATAGAGATAGATATGAATCTATCTACATATATAGAGAGAGATATATCTATATCTATATATATCTACATGTATAAATATATATAGGTATATATGTATAGATATATATAGATAGATAGATAGATATAGATGATATAGATATAGATATAGATGATATAGATATATAGATGATATAGATATAGATATAGATGATATAGATATAGATATAGATATAGATATAGATATAGATATAGATATAGATATAGATATAGATATAAATATAGATATAGATATAGATATAGATCCTTGCTTTTCCCTCCAGAGCTATCTGGGTCCAGCAGCCAGATATAGATCAGGAGGCCTGGAGGTGGCCCTGGATGCAATGAGAGACTTCAGACTTTTTAAGCCAAAGCTATCTGAGGCTGCCCTTATTCAGTAATTAAGGCGAGGTAGCAACTGAGACAAAGAATCTCCTCTTTCATAGAATTTGGTTTGTCCTTCATTCTCAAAGAGGACCATGACATCACTGATGTGATCAGTGGCCAGAGTACAAGCTCTGGAATCAGGAGAACCTGAGTTCAAATTTGACCTCAGCCACTAGATATTTACTAGCTGTGTGACCCTGGGCAAGATACTTAATCTTGATTGTCCCCCCCCCCCAAAAAAAAAGAAATCAATATAATTTTAAGATATATATATATATATAAAAATGTGTGTATGCATACACAAAATACATATATCTTATAACTTCTAAGAATAAGACCAGGATTCTAGTCCCACTTCTATCATATACTTGAATGACATTGAGCAAAATAACCTCCTAAGACTCAGATATCTTATCTTTTCATAAATAATGACTCCTTGTTTAGTTCATTCTTGAATCAAAAAAGATATTAGATATAAAAGCACTTTGTAAACTGAAAAGTACTATACAAATAGTACTTTTTCTTATTATCTGGCACTGTAGGCTTTCTCCGTGTGTCATCATGGAATAAAGAGGACTCTTTATTTTCTAAAGAAATACAATTAGAAAGATGTCAGACAAAGACCCAGGGAGAAACTGTAGCTGTATCTGAAGACCAGCACAGCTGAGTTCAAAAACGCTCCTTACTATCAGATCTAAAATAAAACAATGATATAAGTGGACACAGTACCTCATGAAACTTTCTCTTAAAGTGCCCTGTGGGCTGGTCAAACTATATCAGAGAGGACATTAATCATCTGGAGAGTGTGCAAGAAAGGGCAATCAAAAGACAAGGCTCTCAAGTGCGTATCATATGGGGACTACTTAAAGAAAGTGAGAATTTTATCCTAGAGAAGAGAAAAGATATTATAGCTATACTGTACATAATAATACTTGAAAGACTGTAATACAGGAGAGGATTAGATGTTACCGAGGGAGTAAAGTTGGGTAGAAGTTGCAAAAAGTCAAACATAAGAGAAAACTCCCTAGAAAATGTGACCGGCCAAAAAGAGTGTCTCAAGAGGCAGGGAGTTCCTTCTGGATAGAGACAGACAAGTCAGCAGGATAGCCATTTGTAAGGGTGTTATAATGATGAGTAATAACCTACTATGAATTAGACTAAACAGCCCATCAGGTCCCTTCCCAATTCTGTGTGGAAGAGTTACAGTCAACATCAGTGGCAGAAGTATCCATAACCATGTAATCACAATTTTTTAAAAGAAATGCTGAAGAAAGAGTTCACATTTATATTAGATTTTAAAGTTCCTGGAATTCATTTCCCACAACAATCCTGTGGGTTAGATGGAGAATTATTATACCCATTTTACAGAAGAGAAAACAATTTCAAAGGGAACAAATGATTTATCCAAAGGTATATAGCTAGAACATATCAAATTCAGGAATTGAGGGCTTCTTTTTTCCTGAGTCTAAGACTCAATAAAACTTCAATCTTTATTCTCATCTTCATAATTAGGTTAACACTTTCCCCAACCCCATTTAATTTAATTTAATTTCTAAGTTAGCAATTCTCAAATTTTCTGGTCTTGAGACCCCCTTTTATCTTTAAAAATGATTGAGAACCAAATTGGGGTTTTGTTTATATGGAGTATATCTACTATTTAGAAAACTGGAAATTAAAACAGAAAAAATTCAAAATATTTATTTTTGCTAATTCATTTAGAAATAAAATAAACCCATTACATATTAGCAGAAGTGGCATTTTTAAAAAACTATTTTTAAAAATTAATGAGAAGAGTGATATTGTTTTATATGTTTTTGCAAATCTCTTGAATGTCTGACAGTAGTAAACAGCTGAATTCTCATATCTGTTTCCTATTTCAAGCTGATGCAATATGTTGTTTTTGTTGAAGTATATGTGAAGAAAATTCTACTTCATGCCCATATGTAGTTGGAAAAGGGAGGAGTATTCTAACAAGCAAATTATCATATGCTTTGAGAAACAATTTTCTAAGGAGGCAAAAAGGAAGGGCTTTCTCCCTAGAGTGCAAACTCTTCTTAGCTAAAGAATAATTAATTTGATTCTATTAGGCAAGCAGCTCTCTGGGAGTAAACTGCTCATTTATGTAAACAGAATGAACTCTCCAGAGACATAAAAACATTATTTCAGGAAGAAAGCTTTAAAAGAGGATAAATGAGTCTATATGAGGAAATGTAATGATGGATTTCTTGGAGGGAGATTGGGGGGAGGAATGGAGGAGAATCTGACTGGAACTCCAAAACACCAAACATATTGTACAAGAAAATACATCATTTTTAGCCTTCATAATAATGATTCACTCTAAAATCAGGAAAACAGTGAGTCCTGAAGTTTCTTTTTTTCAGAGATAATCTAGTGGGAGAAAAAAAAGTTCTAGATGATCCCCAGCAGAGGGAAGCACTGTTCTAGGAAAGAAATAAAATGCATTCACTTTAGAAATTTTTTTTTTTTTTTTAGGGAGGGATCCTTGGGTGGGGAGAGGTTAAGGAATAGCAAGGCAAGTTAAGGAGCAGAATTAAAATAGAAGAGTTATCTGGGATTGCAAAGAAGAGATATACACAAACACAATAAAGATCGGAAGTAAAATTTATTAGGGGAAAAAAAAAGTAAATTACATTTTTGAAAATTAAAAAAAAAGAAATTCCTCTTTTTTTGGAACTTGATTTTATCAATTTATTCATCTTCAGGGTAGGCCCCTTCCAAAAAGGGTCTCTTTCTTCATATTTTTTCATCCATTGAGTGTTCAATTACTACTTAATATTTTGTAACTTAGCAGGGAATAAATGGGGAGTAAGGGAATGGGGGATAAGGGGGTAGGAAAACAGAGAACTCAAAAATTAATATGAAGGTAGCATTTCAAGGACTTCATAAATCATAAATCTTGAATGGAAAGGGACCTCACAGGCCATCTAGTTCAAACCCCCTTACTTAGAGAGGAAGAACTTAAATTTAAAGTGGTTTAATGCAAGGTCACAGAGATAGTATGAATAAAAGAGAGAATTCAAACACTGCTCAATGAGTCCAGAATCCTTCCTCTTTCCACTGCTAACTACAGTGCAATAGTTAAGAATGGGACAAGACTAAGGGTGACAGTCATAGGGTGGACTTTAAGTAAAGATTAACTTATTTCACATTCACTCTAAATCCTCTGGAGATAAAAGCTCAGTCAAAATCATAAAAAAGCCAGCGTAGATTTTGCAGGCCTTTTAATCCCCATAGAAAGTCTTATATATATATATATATACACACATACATACATTTATACATATATATATATACATACACATACATACATTTATACATATATATATACATATATATATACATACACATACATACATTTATACATATATATATATACATACACATACATACATTTATACATATATATATACATATATATATACATACACATACATACATTTATACATATATATATACATATATATATACATACACATACATACATTTATACATATATATATATATACACACACACACATATATATATATATATATATATTTCTCTTTACCATTAACCAAAACCTTTTCTTCTATAGTGCTTAAGAGAAACAAAGGAGTGTATTTTTAATTTTTCATCAAATATGAATTTGGAAATTTCTGACCCTGGGATTGCTGATTCAAACATCCAGTCATTGTGGTTTCTAGCCTTATAACTACCACTAGTTGCTATTGAGACCAATTTCAGCATTTCGTATATAATATAAATATAATTTATTAGAATTTAAGCTCCTTAAAGTCAGAAACAATGATTTATTTCACCTTATCTCCTTAGTATTTTGCACATACTCAGGACGAAAACTAAAATGGAACTAATAGGGCTTGGACTCTGGAACTTAACAAAACACACTCCAGTGGAATTTAACAAAACACACTCCAGCAGATAGAACTGTTGAGCTCAAGATCAGATTAACAAGAATAGTTAAAACTGGAAAGCTAGGTTTATCTCTGCCATTGCAACACTGACCCAGGTAAACCTCTCCTTAACTCAGCCTGCTCCTCCTTTCAGTGTCTCCAAGTCTCTTGCAGTGTCTCAAGGTCTCTCTCTAACAGAGCTTTATGTTTATTTCTAGATTTGTTTCCCGGAGGATTCTATTTTGGATTTAATTGCATTAATCTTAAAATTTTGATTTAGAGACATCTTTCATACTGTTTACTCACCTTCATATTTTGCAGTGGTCGCCCTTCTCCCCCAACTTAGGTAACAGAATTCTTGATTAAAGATTTAATACTACAGTAATTTCAGTTTTGTAGGAACTTTCTTTATTCACACAGATGGTATCCTCCTATTTCTATCCCTCCCACACAGACACACATATTTCTGACTCTCTGTCTCTATCTCTCTTACACACACACACACACACACACACACACACACACACACACACACACACACACCTTTAATGGAAAATTTCATGAATTGTTGTGGTGAAAAACACCCACTATTGGCCAACGTTTTGGTGATGAGCTTCTAATAACCTGGCTACTTCTCAAATGACCATCCACTGAATTGCTTCCGGAACTTGTCTCAACCCTGATCCAAATCAACAATAAAAAAAATATTTAAAGGTCCTTACCTCAAGAATGAAAACTCCTGGAGGACAGGGATTATTTTTGCATTTTTTTGTATACTCAGCACTTAGCATACAATTCTTGGCACAAAATAATGCACATCATTATTTACCAAAAATCTCTTTTAGCCTCACAGAAAAATACTTTAGTACCTAAAATTGAATTGTCCTTTTCCCTCCTTAGTTTATTATGTCACTGGAATTTTTAATTAAAAGTGATATATGAGCCATTTCTCCATTGTATTTATATGACCTTAAAGAAAGACATCACACAGATGCTGGACTATAGCCAACATCACACTAAAAAATTCCATTTGATTAAAAAAAAATACAATTTGGAGATATTATTTCATAAGAAAAGTTCAGTTTCTGAATAGAGTTCAAGACTTACTTGAGTCCCAAAGTCCAAAATAAAAACACACTTGAACTTCAGAGTTAAATCATTTTCAAGATTCTTGACTTGACTGGTTGTCTTGAATTTCCCCTCCCCACTAGCAACTATCCTCATTTTCTCCTGCCTGCAACTTCTATTTCCTGATTTCAACGGAGATAGCGTATTCTTTGTCACTTATACACATTTTCTCATTTGACCCTCACAATATACCTGTAAAACAAGTACTCTTATTATCCCCATTTTACAGAAGTTGAGTCTGAGAAAGGTTATATGACTAGTCCAGATCACACAGCTGGCAAGTGACTGAAGCCAAATTTGACCTCAGATTTTCCTGGCTCCAAGTTCAGCACTTCCCTCCATTAGAACACGTAGCTATGTCTCATCTCTAAAAGACTCACAGAATAACAGATTCACAGGAATTTGGGGACTGAAAAGAACTGACGAGGGCACGTAACCCAGTCCATATCTGAAACACAAATACTCCAATGGGTTCCTCAGTAGTTCTCTCCTGGCGATGCAGACCTTGAAACCCAAGGCAGTGTGTTCCATTTTTGAATAGTTCTACTTTTTAGAGTATTCTTCTTTTCACTGGATTAAAAAAAATCTGCCTTACTGTAATTTCCAGCCAGTGGTCATATCTTTGAGCAATGGAGCATAGTACCACAACAAGTAATAATAATAGCTGGTATTTATATAACACTGTGGGATAGCTAGTTGATCTGATGGATAGAGTACCAGGATTGGAGTAAGGAAGACCTGAGTTCAAATCTGATCTCAGACACTTACTAGCTGTGTGATCCTGGGCAAGTCATTTAACTGCCTCAGTTTCCTCATCTATAAAATGAGCTGGAGAAAGAAACTACAAACCACCCCAAAATCTTTGCCAAGATTTATCAAGAATCCCCCAAAGGGGATTGCAATGAGTTACATGTGCCTGAAATGACTAAACAATAAAATGTAACACTATAAGGTTTGCAAAGTGCCTTACCTGCACAACCTTGGGAGGTAGTTGCTATTACTAAATAGGGAACTATTTTACAAATGAGGAAATTAGGAAAGCCAACAATTGAGTGACTCACCCAGAATTATACTGCTATTAAGTGTCTGAATCCAGATTTGAATACAGATCTTCCTCACTACAGTACTGCTAAGTTGCCTGCTCTAAATGTTTTCAAATATCAGTAATATCCCTCCCTTCTCTCATCCTTAAGAATTCCTGTCTCAAGGCTGAAGGTGACAGGCTCTTTCCTGTATTTATTTTTTAATTAAAGCTTTTTTATTTTCAAAATATATACATGGATAATTTTCAACGTTAACCTTTACAAAACCTTGTGTTCTAAATTTTCCCTCCCTTTCCCTCATCCCTCCCCTATACAGCAAGTGATCCAATATATGTTAAATATGTGCAATTATTCTATACACGTCTCCACAAATATCATGCTGCATAAGAAAACAGCTCAAAAAGGAAAAAAAATAAGAAAGAAAATAAAATGCAAACAAACAAGAAAAAGAGTGAACATTCTATGTTGTGATCCACACTCAGTCCTCACAGTCCTCTCTCTGGGTGTAGATGGTTCTCTCCATCACAAGACCATTGGAACTGGCCTCAATCATCTCATTGTTGAAGAGAGTCATGTCTGTCAGAGTTGATCATTGTATAGTCTTCTTGTTGCCTTGTACAATGATCTCCTGGTCCTGCTCATTTCACTCAGCATCAGTTCATGTAAGTCTCTCCAGGTCTTTCTGAAATCATCCTGCTGGTCATTTCTTACAGAACAATAATATTCCATAGCATTCACATACCACAATTTATTCCATCATTCTCTAATTGATGGGCATCCACTCAGTTTCCAGTTTCTGGCCACTACAAAGAGGGCTGCCACAAACATTCTTGCACATGTGGACCCCTTTCCCTGCTTTAAGATCTCTTTGGGATATAAGCCCAGTAGCAACACTGCTGGATCAAAGGGTATGCACAGTTTGATAACTTGTTTAGGATAGTTCCAAACTGCTCTCCAGAATGACTGAATGTATTCACAATTCCACCAACAATGTATCAGTGTCCCAGTTTTCTCACATCATGCCCTCCAGCATTTGTCATTATCTTTTCCTGCTTCTTAGCCAGTCTGAGAGGTGTGTAGTGGTATCTCAGTTTGACAAATTCTTTTCAACAGATCCTGTTTTAGTATGGTTTAAAGTCACTTAATTATATTGATCAACCTACTCTTAGCAGTGGGCTAGTTTGAAAATGTCCTTTCCTACAGATAGGCCTTCAAATTAATGAGGTTTGACGAGGACATAAAACAAAATAATCATCATCCCAAAAATTATCCAGCCTAACATAACATCAAAGATGCAACATAGATTTAAAGTAAGATGCTATTTTGGAGGTTATCTCATCCAATACTCCCATCTTACAAATTGGAAAACTGAGGCCCAGAATGTTACAAGGTTCCCTAGATGTCAGAGCTGAAACTTGGCCCAGGTGTTCTGATTTCAAGTACTGCTATCTTTCTATTAAACCAAATTAGCTTTCAAGCTAGCATTAACATCAAGAAGGAATGAGTTCAAGTCTTATATCTGAATATAAGTGGTTGTTTGACCACTTAATCATTCAATGCTCCAGGATGACTCTCTAAAACTTTAAGTTTCAAAGGACCCCAGCATTGATAGAGCATTTCCTAATAGCGTCCTATGCTAATGAAGACACAGGTTTAGACGAACTTTTAAAAATCATATTGGCTTTTTTTTCTACCACATCATCACATTGACTCATTGAACTTTCATTCCACTGAATTTTTTTTTTACATTAACCTTCAACAATTTTTCAAATGAATTGTTGTCTGGCCATATCTCCCTGTCCTATGATTGATTTTTTTTAAATAGAAGTATAAGACTTTATACTTACCTCTCTAATTTCAAAATATTAAACTTTTCCCAGCTTTCAAAGTTCCTTTTGATTCCAACATTAACTACCTCTTCCAGCTTTATGTCATCTACAAACTTAAAATTATTAGTGATATTAAAGCCTTTATCCATCAGAACAAATAATGACATCATCCAATTCACATTATTTCAATTTTATTCGAAAGGATATTATAAGACACTTTAGCATATGCCTTGTTGAAATTCGGGTTAAAAACTGTCAAAAACAAAAGTTTAGCCTGGCACAATATGCTCTTTATGAACTCATTCTGACATTTAGTGATCATTTCTTCCCTCTCTAAGTGCTTATAAATCATCCTTTTAACAACATAGTCTAAAAATTTTCTTAATAATCAATGTCAGGGCCACCAACCTCTGGTTTGATAAGTCAACCTTCTTCCTCTTTTTCATGTGTAGTGTGGTATTTTCCTAGCTTCAGACCTTCAATACTTCTGTTCTCAATGATTTCTCGAATTATCAAGAGCAATAAAGCAGTAACATCCTCATGTTCTCAGAAAATTAAAATACCAGTCATTAATAATAATTAATAAAACATCAATAAGTGCGCCTACTAAGTGCCAAGTACTGTGCTAAGCACTGGGGTTACAAAAGATAATAAAACAAAGTCCCTGCCCCAAGGGGGTTCACAATGTAATGAGCTTTAGGTGCAGTCAAATGATTTGAATTCATTAAGGACACTTAGCTCCTCTCTGACTATTTCCTCAATTCTCTTATGTTTTGATTACTTGGTAACCACTATATAACATTCCTGCCCCAATTTAGAGAGATCTCTGTTTTCTGAGTTACCTTGCTGACAACTCCTACAGTTGACTGAGGGCAAACCACATGTTTTTCCAACTCTTTGATGTGCAGCTCCTACTTTCTCTCACATCTCTTGCTATTTTGACTACATATAATTAATAGGTCATGGTTTCATAGTTTCAATATATTGTGAGTCAGTGTAGGAAATTAAATGGGAATTTAAGGGGAGTTTTGTGGAAAATGCAGATGACACATGAAGGTCAGTAGATGATGCAAAAAAAATCTAGAAATTCAGAAATGAATGAGATATATATATATAATGCTGCATAAGAACAAGATAATTTATCTTTTAAAAACATAATAATTCAAACTTCTTCTCTGATTCAAAGGAAAGGCCATAAAATTTTGCAAAGATTTTCCAGATTGTAGGGGTACTGTGCCCTTAAACCTGTGATGTGAAAAGGATAACTATAGTTAGAATTTTTCTGCCAGTTGTGTGACAAATAACCATATTTGTCAGTTATCTGTAAAATCTTCTGAAAAGAACCCTGCTTCCAAAGCAACTTGTCTTTTTATTTCCTTCTTTGTTCATCTACCTTCTCTCCCTGAAATCCAGATAGAATTGTTTCTAATTTATACCTTCTTTTTCATCAGGAGCTTCTGCCATCCTTTTCACTAAAGTACTTTGCTTTAGTTAAAAATAATCAGTGATTAGAAATTTCTGCCAATATTCTGATAGAGTTAGTAGCCTGACTCAACAATTATCTGCAAAAGGCTTTAAAGAAAAGGACACCATGTCTTCATCTATTGATTACTTCTCTTTTCCTGCCTTTTTCAATCTTCTTCCCAATCCTCAGACAATGACTGGTTGTGACCTGTATCTTTCTCATACTACTGTCGTATAAGTATGAATCTTTAAGTTGAGACATACCTTAGAGATAGTCGTCAACACAGGAATTCCTTCCCCTACACCCTGTCCAACATTGTTAATAAATGCTACTGAGTCCCCCCAAATGTGAACATTTCCAGAATTAGCAAAAAGAGGAAAGTTCAGTATTTCTTAAAACAGCTCAATCAATTCTTGAACAGTTCCATTTATTTAAAAGTACTTCCTTTATGGAGAATAGAAATTTAGCCTTAATAACTTGATCACTTTCTGTTCTAATATGTCAGCTGCAGTTCTCATTTTCAGGTTAATATCCCCTGATAAATAAGGCTAAATAGTTAAAATCATATATCCTAATTCTGGGATTTTGCTGTGGCTGAAATCATCCAGAGGATTCTCTGAACTTGTCAGGGCACAGTTTGCTTTGCTGGGCCTTAATTCTGGAAAACAGGGTATCTGATATTTTAATGTTTTCCCCTTTTAGCCAAAGGGACAGGATCTGAAGGAACCCCTACTCTTCTGATCAACAAAGGAGGAGCAGATATAAGCTAAGATGCCACAAGAGGCCAGTTGGACTAGGATGAGATGTTGTCCAGGGACTTAGTTTCTTAAGGGGACCTATCAGGGAAGTGTGTTCCAGATATCATTGTTAGCCATTGTTTGCTTGCAAGCAGAAAGAGAGAGAGCCAAGAATGTGGACAGAGAAAATGCTAACATACACCTGAATCTTGGTGGTTGGGCATATAACAAAAAGGAAGAAGAGATAGTACAGTATATCCAGCCCTCGTCCAGAAACTTGGGAAAACTGTCTTATCTGGATGTTTGCTGCCTCTGGTCTTACTAGACAAACCTTGAAGTCCCTGGAGGGTCTTACCATGCATTTAGGATCAGAAGCTTTCTTCAAATGACCCAGGAGTACAAACTCACTTTTTTAGGGAATGGGAGCAAGACATGGTAGGAGTCTTTAAGAAAAAAACTCTTTGTTTCAACCTTTGAATCTGAGTGTCTGGTGGGCATAGCATATGCCTTCAGTCAAGAGTCTCTAAACACATAGAAATGACCCAGTTTCCCAGACACACAGCGCTAGGTTCAAACAATGCAATGAAGTCTTTTTTTCACAATTTTCATAATTGTATAATTATATTAAGTCAAGGTCAGATCACAGTACTTAGAAGTCTAAAAGGAGATTTACCCATTACCAAGGTAATGAAAATTAAACCATAAATGTCTTGAAACGAAAGATCAATACATTGGTAATGACCAATATTAATCCAATAACCCATTCTCAACCCATTTAACCAACATGTTTTGAGTCAGAGATGTCTCATATAGCTATCTGTCCTTAGACATCTTTTCTTGTATAATTCTCTGCAACAGTACTGTGGAGACTGAGTATGAATCACAAGTATTTTCACATTTTTATTGTTTGCCTGCATTTGTTTTCTTATTTTTTTCTTTTTTGATATGATTTTTCTTGTGCAACATCATAATTGTGGAATATGTATAGAAGAATTGCACATGTTTAACATGTATTTGATTACTTTGCTGTCTAGAAAAGGAGGTGGAGGAAGGAAGGAGAAAAAATCTGGAACACAAGGTTCAGCAATGTTAAAATCTATCTATGCATGTGTTTTGAATATAAAAAGCCTTATAAAAAATAAAAACACCATTGAATGGATTCACTGCAGAAAAAAAAATAATGAAGTTCTTTCTGATAAAAGAATAAATATGTAAAAATTTGTTAATTTGCTGGGGAAAAAAAAAAGGATAGTTCTCTGCTTCTTTGGTTCTAAATATAGAGGCTTCTAGATAATTCTGACAATATAATTTAGTACCATCACTTAAATTTGATCTTCAATTTTGAAACTTCAGAGAATTTCAATTTATATGCCACTAGCTATTTCTATCATCACCTAACTCCTATATCTGATATAAGAATCTTTTAAAATTTTATGAGCATTCAGGCAAAAAATGAACTCTTCTGCTTTTTAAAATTGTCATTACAGATACTTTAATAATGAAAAAATAATTTCATTTTCTTTACCATTAACAATGCAACCTATGTGTAACTTCCTTAATCCCTAATTAATAAATCTTTAATTAAATTTTGATGCTTGTTAAGTTATTAGCAAAATTTGCTAAGTGCTAGGGATACAAAGAAAGGTAAAAACATGGCCCCTGGCTTCAAGGAGTTTTCAGTCTAATGGCTGAGAGACTATGCAAAGAACAATGTTCATACAAAATACATATAGTATAAACAGAAATTGATCTTAGAGGGAGGACACTAGCAGAGGGATGGGATAATGGGGAAAGACTTCTTGTAGGAGATGGGATTTGATTCTTAAGTAAGATAGGATGCTGAAGACAAGAAGAAGAACATACCATGAATGGGGTGCAGTCAATAAGAAGGCATGGAATTGGGATAGAGGATGTTGTATGCAAGGAATGTCAAGTAGCCTAATGCATCTAGATTAGAGAGAATATAGTATAAGAGGGCTGTAAATGAAGGGAGGGACCAAATTATAAAGGGCTTTAAATTTTGAACAGAGGAATTTATGTGTGATCCTGAAGTTGACAGGAAATGCTGAAGAGAGATGGGAGGTGACAACTAAGTGGAAAATGGATGTAAGTGGGAAGAGACTTGGGGCTGGGATATTAACCAGGAAACTCAAAGTAGAGTAGACTGGAAATGATGAGGGATGCAGCAGTGACAACTATGTGATTAGAGGGAAGGAGATTCACATGACAGCTGCTGTGAAGATACAAAGGACAAAGATTGTGAGTGCTATTGAGGAATGAAGGATGATGTCAGGTTGAGAACCTAGGTGACTGAAAGGATTATTTGATAATAATAGGAAAGTTGGGAGAAGAAAAGTATTAAAAGAAAAATCAGTAAGTTCTGTTTGGGGACATGTTGAGTTTGAAGCATCTGTAGGACATCCAATATGAGATGTACAAAAAAGATTTGGTTACATGACATTGCAGCTCAGAAGAGAGGTTTAGGACTGCATATATAAATCTGGTACATTTCTCAATAGAGATGATAAATAAACCTATCAACTTCAGCTGAGAAATATATTGGAGAGCCCCAGAGATTTGTTCTTAGTATTATTCAGTATTTGTATCAATGACTTCACTGAAAGGAAAAATGGGATACTTACTAAATATACAGCAGACATCAACTTAATTCATTTATAATGTTAAAATTGTTTATTTTTAATGAATCCAATGTGGATAAGACTATATGGAAACTCCAATACTTCTCTTGAAAGAGTAATTATTTTCTAGTACAACTATCTAGCAAAACAAGGCTCTGTTTTGGTCTAGTGGTCCATTTTTTGCATTTTTTTCTACCTAAATTACAAAAACATCATAAAAGAGGGACAGTTTGGGGGATGAATTTACATGTAAAAAAGTTCATGGATGTTCTATTGGATGTGTTTAAAAAAAAACATTGAAAATAACAGTATATTAATACAAAGGATAATTGGCACATGGCAAGAATTTAAATATTTTTGTTCACTTTTTAATTCTTTTGAATTTGATATAAAATAAAATTAGCAGAATCAAAACTGTACACACTTGGAATACAACTAATAGGTAAAAAGGGAGGGGTTGAAAAAAAAGTAGAAAGACAGAGAAAGAGTCAAAGAATTATTCATCCTTCATTTTCCAAGAGGACCAAACACACCACAAGTTAGTATCCAATGGCAAGACAAAAGTCGTGTGTTCTACAGAATTAAATGTGTTCCAGCATTAAGGCAAAATATGCATGTGTCTCTGAGGAGTAAAAGTGGGATCATGGGAAGATCGGGAACTTGCCCTTTCAGTAATCAGAAATGTATTACCTTTAGAGAGGAACATAAACCACATGGTGGCACTATGAGTCTAGGAGAGTATGGGGTGAGTATTAGGGGAAAAGTAGACTTGCTTGAGAATGAGCATTGTATCAATGTTTCAGGAGTTCATGTAAATCCTTTATATTCATTTATATTTCTGTAAGGTAAAATAAACACTGTCCAGTAACTTGGTATGAAATATCACCTTGAGTGTATAAAAACCAGAGGATCTTTAAATTCATCTTTGTAGACTTATATATGAACTATATTTTAACTTTATTTAATGTTTTGTTTTGTTTTGTTTTGTTTTCCTCACGCATCTTTGGGTGAAGGAGAAATGAGCCAAAGAGAATTTCCTCTTTTGAGAATTTGGGAATTCTGTCTCTATAATGAACTCCAGTCCATGATAACTCAGAGCCTAGAATGCTAAGTCAATGAATATTTATTAAGGGGTCTCTAAACACCAGGCACTATGCTAAGTGCTAGAGATGCAAAGAGACAAAGATAGTTTCTGTCCTCAAACAGTTCAAAATCTCATGAAGGAGATGGCAAGCAAATATGTACATGGACTATATACAGGCTGAATAGGAAATGATTAAAATAGGGGGAATATAAGGTGTAATATAAGTGGAATATAAGGTGTAAGATTAGAATGTGGGGAAAGTGCTAATGGAGACACAGGCAAGTTTTTTTATATATTAAAGCTTTTTATTTGCAAAACATATGCATGGGTAATTTTTCAATATATCGGCCCTTGCAAAACCTTCTGTTCTAAATTTTCCCTACTTTTCCTCGCCCCTCCACTAGCTGAGAGGTAGTCCAATACATGTTAAATATATTAAAATATATGTTAAATCCAATATATGCATACATAGTTATACAGTTATCTTGCTACATAAGAAAAATCAGATCAAGAAAAAAAAACTGAAAAAGAAAACAAAATGCAAGCAAATAACAACAGAAAGAGTAAAAATGCTATGTTGTGATCCACACTCAATCCCACAGGCCTCTCTCTGGGTATGGATGGCTCTCTTTATCACTGAATAATTGGAACTGGTTTGAATCATCTCATTGTTGATGAAAGCCACATTCATCAGAATTGATTATCATATAGTTTTGCTGTTGCCATGTATAATGATCAACTGATCCTGCTCATTTCACTCAGCATCAGTTCATGTAAATTTCTCCAGGCCTCTCTGAAATAATCCTGCTGATTATTTCTTTTTTTTTCTTTCTTTTTCTTTTCTTTCTTTCTTTCTTTTTTTTTTTTTTTGTATTGCAAGTTATTTATTTATTTATTTTTAATTTTTTTTTTATTTTATAATTATAACTTTTTTTTGACCCATATGCATGGATATTTTTTTACAACATTATCCCTTTCATTCACTTCTGTTCTGATTTTTCTCTTCCCTCCCTCCACCCCCTCCCCTAGATGGCAAGCAGTCTTATACATGTTAACTATGTTATAGTATATCCTAGATACAATATATGTGTGCAGAACCGAATTTCTTGTTGCACAGGAAGAATTGGATTCAGAAGGTAAAAATAACTTGGGAAGAAAAACAAAAATGCAAACAGTTTACACTCATTTCCCAGTGTTACTTTTCTGAGTGCGGCTGATTCTGTCCATCATTGATTAATTGGAACTGAATTAGACCTTCTCTATGTTGAAGATATCCACTTCCATCAGAACACATCCTCATACAGTATCATTGTTGAAGTGTATAATGATCTCCTGGTTCTGTTCATTTCACTCAGCATCAGTTCATATAAATCTCTACCGCCTCTTTGAAATCATCCTGCTGATTACTTCTTATAGAACAGTAATATTCCATAACCTTTATATACCACAATTTACCCAACCATTCTCCAATTGATGGACATCCATTCATCTTCCAGTTTTTGGCCACTACGAAAAGAGCTGCCACAAACATTTTGGCACATACAGGTCCCTTTCTCTTCTTTAGTATTTCTTTGGGATATAATGCAATCCTGCTGATTATTTCTTACAGAACAATAATATTCCATAACATTCATATACCATAACTTATTCAGCCATTCTCCAACTGATGGGCATCTATTTAGTTTCCAGTTTCTTGTCACTACAAAAAAGGCAGCAACAAACAGCCCCCTTTGATCCAGCAATGTTACTACTGGGCTTATATCCCAAAGAGATACTAAAGAAGGGAAATGAGGAATTGAGTGATCAGGGTATTTGAGGGAGAGACAATATGCATGTTGAAGCCTTCAAGTGTGAGGGAAGAAGTTGAGGAGAGAAAATTTGTAAATCATATACTGAACTCATTGAGTAAGGAATGGGAATGCTCTGGAGATCAATCATTAGATTATGAACTTTTAACTTTTTAATAATAGGACTATTTGTCTTTCTTTGTATCCTGAGTTTGGCACAATTCCTGGTACAAAGTAAGTGCTTAATAAATGCTTACTGACTGACTGACCAAGCCATGGGTTATATAAGTAACCATAAGTATATAAGCCTCACTGTTGCACTTAATAAGGCACTTCCTAGCTTATATATACTTCTCATCTACCATACATGAGCCCACTTTTCTACTTTTTTTGCTTCACTGTGTGTACATAATTTTTATTTAAAATTTTCCTCTAAGTCACTTATGAGTTTATTGAGGGGATAAGATGTTTCTTTTGTTTTGTTTTCCACATTTGGTTCATTACAGGACTGGGGGAAGAAGAAATATACCTCTGGTCTCTCAGTATAACTTCAAAAGAGAATTGAACCAGTTCCAGAACCTAGGGAGATCAGTGGAGCTGAAACATACAATAATGATAGAAAGTTGATGCTATACACAAATATTAACCCTTTCCCACCTGGGCATTCTGAGAAAGAAAACTTGCTCTTATAGTGAGAGGGCTTCATTTATGCAAATTTGGGAAGGTCTCCACTTCATCCTTTCATCAGCCTATATAAAGATTCAAGAAATTATTATTGTTCAGTAGTATTTATATCCTTCTAGAATTAGTTGGAGTTGGAGAGATCCTGTTTTCTAGGCATTCCATTCCAGTGCTCTGAATATATGTTCTTGTTAGAAATGTAATAAATAGTGATTTTAAATCCTTGAAATAATCAGTAATAATTTTCTAGGACATCATAGGTCAAATTGATTTGCAGGCTGATATAGGAACCTGTTCACCCTTTGCAAGAGTATTTCATGGGGGAAAAGCATTGTTACAAATTAACTTATAATAGATGTCAAGAATGCAACCTGCTTATGAGACAGGAATTAACTATATATTTGACTATATTTAAATTTATTGCTCTGTATGTACTCCTTGCCTTAGAAATTAAAGTGATGACCAAAAAAGTAAAAAAAAAAAAAACATAGTTATATTCAAATGCTTCCTTGGAATTTTCCTTATTTTTTTTAAAGATTATTACATCATTATGGCTAAATTCTATAATATTCAGAGTTTAAGAAACCATGGACTGAAATATAGATGGAATTTGGGATGCAACCAGAGACTTTAGGTCCTAATCAGTGATGGTATAAGATACTTTAAGACAAAATAACCTCAACAAATCTCTCTAAACTCTTAATAAACATTTAGAATTCATATTTTTAATTGTAGAAAGAAAAAAAAATTATTGGGAACTTACTATGTGTTAGGAACTGAGCTAAGTGCTAGGGATAGAAATACAAGGAAAAAGAAAATATTCCTGGCCCTCAAAGAGCCTATGTTCTAATAGAGGAAGACATCATACAAAAGGAAGGTGAAAGGTGGAGAAGAAAAAGTATAGAGAGATGAAGGTATCCTATGTGGGGAACAGTTTTGAATCTTTGAAAGTCAGGAGCAGAGCCAGATGAGGAATAAAAGTAAGTCAGTCCGGTCCCTGACACCAAATCGTAGCTCCAAGAGGAATGTTCAATAGTGAGTGGGCCATTCTAGGCCTGTTCCAAGGCAAAGAGGTTAAGATAACTTCTAGGATGAGCCAGCAGTGGAAGGAGAATAGTACTCTGAGGAGCAGAGTATTTAATTTTCTAAAATGCAATGGACTGGATTATATATATTTATCTTAACATGTCACATGCTGACCCTCAACTAACTTTACTCTCTTGGCTTCCCCTTCTTGTTTCAGGGCTCTCCTTTTCCTAACCAAATTTCCAAGATGTTATAGAGAGGGGCAGCTAGGTGGCGCAATGGTTAGAGCACCAGCCTTGAATTCAGGAGGACCTGAGTTCAAGTCTGGTCCAGACACTTAACACTTCCTAGCTGTGTGACCCTGGGCAAGTCACTTAACCCCAGCCTCAGGGGGGGAAAAAATGTTATAGAGGTTATGCATATAACTATTACTAAATAGTTATATTTTATAAAGCAATCATTGAAAACAACTATGTCTCGGTAGTATGTTAACATTTATAGAAAATGTAAAGCTAGAAAAAATTCTGCTAGAAACAAGTTTGTGTGACTGGTTGGTTTTGTTCTGTTTCTTTTTGCTGGCTTAAAAATAAATCTAACATTAATGTAGCCTTTATAGGCTGGGGGTCATTACTGAAATTCCTCTCCCACAAGTTACGTCCCCAGAAGGTGGCAACATGTCCTCATCAAAGTCTGTGGGTATCTCTGAGAAGCTGGAATGGCTCAAGCCCCCATTCTGGTATATTCCCCAAAATATTATCTCCAATTAATACATCATTATCATCGATGTCACTAATTGGCACTTCAATATCATTTCAATTAGTTGATATGTTCCAGATATCATTGATAATCATTAGCTTTTGCAAAGAGATATTTATTGAGAAGATAGAAACCAAAGTACAAAAACATTCTCTAACCTGGCACACACTCTCATTTACCTCCATCTCTTAATGGGTTCTTTTTTGCCAGTTCATTTTTTTGTTTTGTTTTGGTTTTTTGTTTTTGTTTATATTTGTTTGTTTGTTTTGTTTTGTTTTTAAATAAGAGGTATTAGTGTAAGCACCTTTAATTGTAGGGTGGGGGCATGGTGCCCCAAGCTTCCTTTCAGCTCTCCCCTCTGACAAGGAACCCCAAAGCAAGAGCTCCAGCCTGCAAGTGTCCACAGCCAGCAGTGCCCCTGCCCCACTGCCTCTGCACTTACCAGGTTCCTTTCCACCCAGGGTAGGGTCTCAGCAGCACAGCTGGGCCTGGTGTTCCCAATCAGCCGAGGTTCACACAGTCTTCCTGGACTCAAAGCCCAACTCCACAAACACTCTGGAAGATGAAAGTCTCTGATTCCTCCTGAAGCTCCAGCCCTGAGGAATCCCCTTTTGGAGTTTCTGCAGAGCTAACCTGGAGGTGTTTGCACTTCAGACAGGTAAATCCCAGCCCCGGGTCTTTCTTCAAATCCTGTCAAGTTGTCCCTGGAAGAGTTCTGCCCGGTCTTCTTGGTTTTTCACCAGTTTATGTTTGCCTTGAGGCGCAAATTTGTTTATTTGTGGGGGAAATAGGGAGAGCTTGAAATTTATAAACCTTCTCCATCATCTTCCCAGAAACCTCCCCTGACAACCAGAAGGTGGGATTTTAGTGGGGCTTGAAGGAAGTCAAAGTAGGCAGGAGACTGAGACAAAAAGTAGGAGCATTTCCGGAGTGGGACAGCCAAGAAAAATGCTGAGAGTATTGGTAGATGTATCTTTTTAAAAGAAAGCAAGGAGACCTGGTCAGTGAATCACAGAGTATTGGGAGGGAGAGGCAGAGAGAAGTGGTATCTGTAAGGTATAAGAAGACTGGAAAGGTAAAGGACTTAGAACTTTGATCCTAGAGGTCATGGGAAATCCATTGATTGGGAAGATGACATGGTCAGACTAATAAGGACTTGAATCCTGGGTTCTGTCAGTATCAAAAGATATGGAGGAGGGAGGCAAGAAATGGTCAAAACTAAAATTGACAAGCCTTAGATTGCATATAAGTGCAAAGAGAGAGTGAGAAATCAAGAATGATGCCTGAGTTGCAAGCCTAGGTGACTTGGAGGATGTGGTACTCTTGATAGTAACAGGGAATTTAGGAGGATGGGAAATAATATTATTGTAGAAGAAATGATGAGCAGGTTGATTCCAGAAAAGCTTGGAAAGACTTACATGAGCTGATGCTGAGTAAAATGAGCAGAACCAGGAGAACAGTGTACATAATAACAACAAGATTATGTGAAAATCAACTATGATAGACTTAACTCTTCTAAGCAACCTAGGACAGTTCCAATAAACTTGGAATGGAAGATGCCATCTATATTCAAAGAAAGAACTATATAGACTGAATATGAATTAAAGCATTCCATTTTTACCTTTTTATTTAGTTTTTTTTTTCTTTTTTATGGTTTTTTTCCCTTTTGTTCTGATTTTTCTTTCACAACATGACTAATATGAAAATAAGTTTTAAGTGATTGTACATGTACCTATATCAGATTGCTTGATGTCTTGGGGAGGAGGGAAGGAAGGAGAAACATTTGAAACTAAAATCTTACAAAAATGAATGTTAAAAACTATCTTTACAAGTAATTGAAAAAATAAAATACTATTGAGAATGGGAAAAAGGAGGAAAGAGAAAACCATAAGCCAGCAAAATTATCTGTACAGTGCTGAGGAATTGTCTAATTGAGCAGAAACTAGATTTACAAGGGAGAATGTGGATAGCCAAAGATCCTCTCATGCTGGAGGGGGGAGGGGAAGAGGAAAGCATACCTGTAGGCTAAAGCATGTTATGCAAATCCTGTATTGAAAAATTAAATAAAATGGGAGGGGAAAAATAAGATAGGAGAGAGAGAAAGTGGGGTTTTGTTCATTGAAAAAAATAGTTAATATCATGACTAGAAGATGAAGGCTTACCGATATATATAATTTCTGATTTATTTGTTATTTATTTTATTGGAAAGGAATAACATAGCAATAAAGCGGGGATTCTTAAAAAAAAAAATTAGCCACAAAAAGGAGGAGAGAAATGATAACGTAGGGATGGAAGGGTCAAATAAGAATTTTGTGAGGATGAGGGGGCCATGCTACATTTTAGTCAGCAGGGAAATGATGGTGGTAGAAGAAAAACATGGAAGTGGAAGTGGGGAGAAACTTTGGCCAATGAGTCAAAAGGAATAAGTAGACGTATAGCCAGTGCTGGAAAGAAAAGCAACATTGTCAGGGGGGATTCGGGTCTCAGTGAGAGCCAGAAGATGAAAGGAGGGAAAAAAGAAAAGATTAAATATAAAAGTAAGTTTGTTGCTTGTGGAGTAAGCATTTCACAGAAAAAAAAAAATGGAAAAGGTGGATATCTTTCTGATGGAATATTGAAGTAAAAGGGAAGTTAGATCAGATTAATGTAAATTGGGAATAAAAGATTGGATAGAGTTTGAATGATGACCAGAATTCTGAATCTCTAATATGGGATGAGTATGGGGCATCTAGGTGGCACAAAGGAAAGAATGTTGGACCTAGAATCTGGAAGAATCATCTTCCTGATTTCAAATCTGGCCTCAGATACTTATAAAGTGTGTGAATGTGGGTAAGTCATTTAATCCTGTTTGCCTCAGTTTCCTCATCTGTGAAATAAAGTAGAGAAAGAAATGGCAAATTGTTTATGGTATCTTTGCCAAAACAAACAAACAAACAAAAACCAACTGAATTCATAAAGATTCAGACACAACTGGAAAAACAGCAACAATGACTTGGGGGAATTTAATAATCATTGAGGAATGATTTCAGCTAAGTTTCCATCATTTTTAGGAGTTGGGCCTCAGAGTAGAATGCTCTCAGAGCATTAGTTAAGAGATAAGTGCCAGAAGCGCTGGGGGGGGGGGGGGGGGAGAGAGAGGGAATGGTGTTCTTCCACTTTCTCCCAAAGTGGATATCTATGTTGGAGGTGATAGAATGGTCCTTCTCTTCCCTACAAGGGAAAAAATCTGGTGTTCAATAGAATAGTCATTCTCTTCTTTCTAAGGAACACAGAAGACCAGACAAGGAATATGGAAAATTCCACTTTACTCCATTTACTTCAAAGGCAGAAGATTAGAGCTTGATAAAATGGCATTTCTCCTCATTTCAAGGGAAGCTAAAATCAAAGTAGGAGACCCAGCAGAGTGAATTTCATTTTCTTCCCTTATCTCAAAGGTTACAGACCTAGTGCAAGGGAATGGCGTTTCCTCTTCCCAAGGGAGGCTGGAGACAGAGAATGATAACAAGACAAAGCTCAGAAGAGAACTCTCTTTCCTATTTATCTGTTCTTTATTGACACACCTCCAGAAAGCTGTGTCAGGAACAGTCACAGACTATATATGTATGCTCTGAGTTAGGGGAGGACAATCAGGTGTTCCAGTGGGAAGAGTGCAGGGCCTGGAGGCCTCATGAGTTCAAATCTAGCCCTACAATAGCCTTGGGATGGAAAATACAATCCACATCCAGAGAGAGAACTATGGAGAATGAATGTGGATTGAAGCACAGCATTTTTACCTATTTGTTTCTTTCTTTCTTTGTCATGTTTTTTCCCCTTTTGGTCTGATTTTTCTTGCACAACATGACAAATATGAAAATATGTTCTTAAAAATTGCACATATTTAACCTAGGTCAGATTGTTTGCCATCTTGGGCATGGGAGAGGGAAGAGAGAGAAAGGGAAAGGGAAGAAATATGGAACACAATCTTACAGAAATTAATGCTGAAAACATATATTTTTAAAATAAAATACTATTGAAAATTTTTTAAAAAATTAGCTTCCATATACTATCTCTGTAACCTAGGACAAGCCGCTCAACCCATGCCTCAGTTTCCTCATATGTAAAATGAACTGGAGAAGAAAATGGCAAACCCCTCTAGTGTCTCTGCCAAGAAAACCTCAAGTGGGCTCTTGAAGAGTCAGACATGTCTGAACAAATGAACAGGAGTTCATTATCTCATTTGATCCTCATGATAACTCTGTAAGGTAAGTGCCATTAATATCTCTCTTTTATATATGAGGAAATAGAAGAAAAAAGGTTATGACATGCCCAAGTTCACAAAGCTAGTGAGTATCTAAGGCAGAACTTAACCTCTGAGCTTCCTAAGTCCTTAGTCCAATATTTTATCCACTATGTCACTCAGCCATCTGTAGAGTATACATTAAATTTATTATAACATCTACATCCGAATATACAACTCTGGTTCCTTGGCTTGGCCATCCCAAAGCTACTATTAAATTTTTTGTTTTTTGTTGTTTTTTTTTTTTTTTTTTTTTTTCCCCCACAAGGCATGTCAATGGAATTCTTACCTAGGTCCTAGGATAGATTCCCAAGACACCCTGTAACAGTTGGCTTTGAGTTTTATAATCTATGTTTTTACCAGGAAATCAATTCACTCCTGGACAAATTTAAATAATCTGATGTCCTGATTATTGGTAATGGTAATACCTCTTCCTAGGACCGTATTGCATCAAGAATATAGTTTTTGCAGTTTTATTATTGAAAAAAATCAGCAGATTCCTATACTCTTTTTTTCCCCTCACAAAATAAAAACTGTGTTTTGCTAGAATTACCAAGAAATGCCAAGGAATGCATTCAATTCCCAAGTGGCTACTCATTGTCTTCTCGTCTTCTCATTTAATTGCTTTTACCTCATATTCAAGGTCTATGAAAGGCACTTAACACATGCTCACCAAATTGTACAAGGCAAAGGATGCCTGTCTATTTGACATTCCTTGGGCTGCTAACCAATTTTTTCCCTACTTCACATGCCTACAGGGGCAAAGGTCAAACCTACTCAGCTGCAGATGAGATCATCCCTGATGATTGTCTGCAGCTGATCACAGTAAAAACACAGCCTCCCATGCGACTGGCCCTTGCCAGTTAGGAGCAATGATATCATCTCTGGTGGGACACAGAGAGCTCTGTAGCTTGCTTTAAATTCAACTACACATATTTCTTCTCTGGTTCTCCTGCAACCTTAAATTTCTCTTATTGTTATTGGTAAGGGTTGAAAGTTAAATCAATTGAAATCTAATGATAGGAAATAGGGAAGCTTTTTGCCATTACTTGCATCCTACAGTTTGAATCTATACACTGACTGTCATTTTCATCAAAGAATCTCCCAAGTACTTTGTAAGCATTGTCCAGTGTCACTGATGATGCGTCATTTTATAAATAGGGATAAGGACTAGAGTTAGAGGAAGAACTGAGTAAGTTGTACCAGTAGTTCCATCCTTTCCTGGAAGGCTTTTATTTCTTATTTCAGAATGCCCTCTTACTATGTTTCCTTACATTTTACTCTTCCCCATTCTCTGTCACCTCTTAGGAAGGATACGAGGTAGTAACTTTCTTTGGCTGCTTAAATAGAAGAGGCTAAGCATTTAAAGCATCAGAAATGAGACATTTTTCCTGGCTTGCACTCCTGTGGGGCTCATGCTCCTTCCTGATGCATTCAGGTCATGTTCATCTACACTATGGGTAACATGAATACAACAGGTGAGAGGAAAGGACTCCCTTTCCCTAGTCTCTCTTTTACCTCAGCTCAGAAAAAAACGGACCTGTTTTTGTTTTGCTTTATTGCTCCTCTGGTGGCATTTTACACCAGACCAGGGAGTTGTAACCATGGTGACCCTGGAGCTAGGATTCGAGGTGTGATGGCATGGGTAACTAAACCAGCAAGCACAAGAGAAGGCAGAGTGCTTTATATGCAAACCCAAAGGGGAATTCTGGACTTGGAACTGGGATTGTGCTCCATGGGAATCAAGCAAAGCTATTAACCTAATTCTCCTCCCTTCCCCAGAGTTTGAGATGGTACAAATTAGCCTAATTCCCTTGTCTTATCCAGAGTTTGAGTTTGAGAGTGTGTCTATATATAGGTGATTATTTCTTGAAGCAAATGTTCTTTTGTAAAAGTTAATCTGTTGATGGTCAAATAGAACTGGAGCACAAGGGAACCATGCCCTGCACTTGAAGGAATACCTTTGGTGGGGGTCTACATCCAATGTCAGAGAGACTAGATACTTTTCTAATCCCCTTAAGGTGAAAGAAAAATTAACATACTTAGCCTTCAAGGGCCATACTTAGACTTCATTCATTTGTAATTTGTTAAAAGTATAAATTTGTGGTGAATGCTATTCTTCCTGATTCTGGTAACCACATCTGGACTAACTCTGTGCTAGGATGTTTGGGGAAGGATGAGCACCTGTTTGCATCCTGCCATGTGTGACTCAATCCGAAGGGTTTGCCCTTTGAGAGGCTGAAGCAACACCCTTATTAGACACTGAGCAGGAAGAGTCAGTGGCTCCTTGGACTTTTAGTCAATTATGGCCAGAAGCAACCAAGTCACATCATCCCCTTGACTCTCAAGCTTCACAGTCAAAATCAGGAGGGCAGCTTTGTGCATACTTTGTTCCAAAATATGGTCAAAGGATATGAATAAGCAGTACATAATTGCCTATAGAACCTATCTATAGAAAAAAAAAACACTCCAAATCACTAATAATTAAAGAAATTCAAAATAAGGACAATCTGAGGTTCCAACTCACACCCATTAAATTGACAAAATTGAACAAAATGAAAATGAGAAATAGGAGGATGGTTGTAGGAAAACAGGCATGTTAACACATGGTTGGCAGAGCTAAGAATTGATATAGAAATTCCCCAAATAATTTTGAACTATGCCCCCCAATTACTAAATTTTGTATATCTTTTTACCAATACTAATATTGGGCTTATACCCTAATGAGATCAAGCAGAAAAGATCTTAGCTATAAAAATATGTATGTATATATGTATAGATATATATATCCATATATAAATACTTATATGTATATAAGTGTACACACACATATATAATCTCATTTTATTTTGGCAATAAGCTAGAAACTAAAGGAGTTTCTATCATTTGGGAAGGGCTGAGCAAATTATAGTATGTGAATATAATGAAATGCCATTGTGTACCATAAGAAAAGACAAGGGAAACAGTTTCAGAAACTTAGGAAGATTTTACACATCAACAATAAGTGATGAAAAGAATCAAGAGAACAATGAATGTGATCATATCAATAATAAAAATGAAACACTTTTGAAAGGCTTTAAAATCTTGATAAATTCAATAATCAACCATGATTCCTTGATGAGGAATTCTACCCATGTTCTTATGTAGAGGTGATGAGCTATTATAGAACAAAAAACATATTTTAAACAAGGCTAATAAGAGAATTTGATTCTAATTTGTTAATAGGGATGTTGTTTTTCTTATTTTTTTTCTGAAGATATGAAGTGGAAGGGGAAAAAAAGTTAATGCTTAATACTTAATACTTTTAAAAATTAAAAAGCAAAAGTAAGAAAGACTTTAGGTTTGGTATGTTATTAACAATACTATGTGTAAGTTTTATCTAAGTTTAAAATTTCATTCCTTTACATACTTGTAGTCTTATTGTAATTTGCTTTTTTATAGGATCACAGATTTGTAACTGAAAAAGACTTCAGAAATCACCTTGTTGGGCTCCTTTACTCTATTCATGCAGAAATTAAAATTTAGATTAAGTGACTTTATTAATAGCACAGCAAGGATGCCAACACAAGTTCTTTGCATAAGAATATAGTGCTTTATCTGTATCACAAAACTTTCCCCATATTTATCTGCATCCTCCATATCCATTATTCCTCCTAATGTAACATTATTCCATTGTATATAGATAACATAATGTATTCACTTATTCACAATTGCTGAATCCAATTTATTTTCAAATGCACTTAGAAATTCATTTTCAAAGGCTGTAAGTAAGCACTATTGCTAATAGTGCTGCTATGCCTGTGTAATTGGAGGAGACTGGCCAATGAAGGCCCAGTCCTTGGCCTGTAAAGCACAGTGTTTCTCCCTACAGTATAACCACATGGATATTTGATGGAGTTGATGGAGGGTTTTCTGTTTCTTCTTCACTTACTGTGTTGTGATAACGAGCCTTTTAACTGGCTATCTAGTCAGAACGAATAGCAAATAAAAGTCAGAAATGGATGAATTCTCTGTTGCTACAAGAGAAAATCTGCTGCCCTATAATCTTTGATAATATTGAAATAAACTTGCATTTCTGTTTTAAATATGTTGGGGGTAGGAGAGCGTACCTGGAGCTATAATATAAATCTTAATAATGGGGAGAAGAAGAAGAAGAAGAAGAAGAAGAAGAAGAAGAAGAAGAAGAAGAAGAAGAAGAAGAAGAAGAAGAAGAAGAAGAAGAAGAAGAAGAAGAAGAAGAAGAAGAAGAAGAAGAAGAAGAGGAGGAGGAGGAGGAGGAAAAGGATAAGGAAGAGAACAATAGTATATAAATATACATATTTGTATAGAAAGACAGATTTAAAGTTTGCAAAGTCAATAGTCAAAAAAACATTAAGTACCTACTAGGTATGCAGCCACACTAGGAATACAAATTAAAAAAAAAAATTTAAAGACAATCCTTGCCCTCAAGGAGCTTACAATCTGATGGGGAGAAGACACACAAAAGGAAGCTGAAAAGGATGGAGAGGGTGCTTGGTGGAGAAGTCAGAGTTATACTAGTGTGTGTAGCCAGTTGAGAAATGAGATCTTCTGAGCTAAATGAGGACACTGGAGTTTATGATTTCACCCTTCAATCAGAGGGATTGAGGATATGATGAGCTAGGGATCATGGGATGGGATCTTGCAGGATGATGAGCTTCTTAGGTCATAGTGAAAAAGTCATACAAGTTCCACAACAGGGCAGATAGATGAGAAATGAAGGGGAGAAAGCACTGGGAAAAAATGATCTCATTTTATCCTAATTACTGATTGTCTTTCCTAATAGAAAATAAGAAATAGGAATAAATTCATAATGGAAGCAAAAAAAAAGATTAATTGATTTTCCTATTATCTTACATTAAACCTTAAGGGGCCTTTAGTTTCCATTCTGCTCTGGTAGATCCTTCCAGTCTTCTCCCCATTTTTCTTTCCCCCTTTACCCCTGACTTAAAAAAAAACACCATAAATCCACTTTGCTGTAAGTTATAGACAAATTACCATTCTGCATCAATGGTGGGAATTTCTGTGAAAGGATCTCAGAATCAATTCTTTTAAATCTACTTTTAACTCTCTTTGTGCATTTACACGAAATGATTTTTGCATCTCATATGTATATCTTCCTATGGCTCTGTGATCTTATTGATTTGAGTGTTTCCCTCCATAAATTTAGACTATAATCTACCCATACCTGCCTGTCCTGTATAACTCTTACCCCTATCTTCCCTGAAGTTTGTATCAAGAGGTTCTCTTCACAGCTGGAGGGATTCCCCAAATTTTTCTGACATAACAAGGATACTATTTGATTGTAAGGTCCTTGAAGGCAGGGACTATCTTTTGCCTCCTTTTGTATCCCCTGCACTTAGTAAAACACCTGGAATATAGCAGATATATAATAAATGTTTATTGATTGCTTGATTATGCCTCACCCTTGCCATCTTTCCTGACCATTTTTTCTAATCATATAAATTGTTTCCTCTGTAATTCCTTCTTGATAATGTGTTTTAGCCTCTTGATAATGTGTCTGATAATGTTTCTCTGCCCTTTAAATGATCTTACTTTACCCTCAACTTGAATCCTCGAGATTTCTATGCTTCAAATAACAATAAGAACAACAGAAACAACAATAACAACAGCAATTAACATATATTTAGCACTTACTATGTTCCAGGGACTATGCTAAACATTTTGACAACTATTGACAACTATTATTTCATTTGATCCTCACAATAACCCTGGGAATTAGGTGCTATTAATATCTACATTTTAAAGATGAGGAAACTAAAGCAAACAGAAGTTAAGTGACCTACCCTATAGTCACACTGCTAGTCAGTATCTGAGGCCAAATTTAAATTGTAGTCCTCCTGTCTCCAAATCCAGCTCTCTATCCACTTTACCATTAAACTGAAACATGCTCTATGATGTGCAACAACACATCCTGTATACCTCTTCCATCTTGTAATCAAACTTCCCATGAAAGGTTTTTTTAAATTTCACTAAGTAATGAGTATTTAAGTTTAGAAACATTTCCCTGTTATCAAAAAAAAAAGTTACCAATTGGGATTGCTGACTATGGACACATCTTCTTGTTCCTCTTGAGCTTCTGGGGTTTTCAAAGCTATTTTTTGCCATAAGATGCCATTTTCATTTAGAGATAATGGGATTTTCAGTAAAACCCAAGCAACTTTTGTTAACAAGGAAGTAACAAAACTTTTCAAGAACTATGCAACGAAATTCTATAACTGTTTTCTCAAGATAGCCTGTTAACTAGTTTTAGTTCTGATGACCATATCTAGAATACAAAGCTGTCTGCTGGAACCTTTGACTTTCCATCTAAAAAACAAATAAAAATCCATATCTAGAATCAGAAAGATTTGGGTTCCTATCCTATAAAACGAGTGGTTGAATTTAATGGCTTCTTAGGTCACTCTGAGGTCTAAATTCTATGATCCTATGGCTATTGCCTCAACTTTGACTCATTTTATACATTCCCCTTAAAAATCTCTTGTACTAAAAGTCTCTCAGTTTGATGAACTATTCATGTTTTCTGAAAAATTTCCTAAGAGATGGCATAACAAAATGGATAGAGCCATCCTCTAAGTTAGGAAGACCAAATTCCAAAAGTTAGTGACAGATTGGTTATTTTTATATGTAAGGATTAGTTACATTTTATAAAAATATCTACATAGATGTATCTATAATTTGAAGTTATAGACGTTAGTCTCTAACAGTGGATTATCGGTTCTCTAACCAATGAAATCATGAGACCAAACAAAAGAATAATAAAAATTAAAATTTCACATCAACTAAAAATAGAAAATGTTTTAAATTTTATCCATTAAATGTTGTCATTGGTACCCTATGTAGTAGTTCTAGATACCCACTAAAAAGTGTGAAGTAACAGATTGTTTCACTCTCCTGGCTGGAAACTGTAATCAATATCTATCCTGCCAAAGAGGCTATAGGAAGCAAGATTTATACCTATCTCACTGAAATTGCAGAGACCTGCCAAAATTTTTCATAAAATGCTGAGCTCAGAAATATGAGAAATGCTTCATGCAGGTGAAAACTTCATTTCTCTATCCACAATCCACCTGGGCAGTTATCCAAAGCAGAGAGCCAAATCCTTTATTTCTTCCCAGTGATTCTGATCTCACAATTAATATCTTTGTGCCAAGTCAACTCCATTGCCCCAGAAGCTGAAAACCTAGGAATAGGAAGCCTATGGGGAAAAAAACCTAACAAGTTCCTCAAGATTACTGGTCTATTAAGTTTCAAACATCTAGTCAACTCAGTGGTATCTTCTTTGTACCACTCACATCATCACCATCTCAGAACAAAACTGGTATCCCAGGACACCACATAAGGTCATACAAAAAGCTGAATTTCAGGATCTGTAAGTTTGGGGACTAAAAGATAAAAAGCATACAAGTATTCATCATGGCAAATAATATAAATTTTTAAATATCTGCTACAACCTTTCAGAAATAAAGGCTAGAGCATGTTTATTTGCATATTTGATTAGGTTTCATTTTTCTCTTTCTCTCTTCTTTTAAATTAACCCTCCTTTTTTGTTCATTATCCTTGCCTTCCTCTGACAACATCCTTTATTACAGGTAATTTTGAGTTCTAAAGTCTTATCTGAGAAGAATAAAAACTCAGATCTTACACCAAACCGAAAAAGCTTCTAGTATAGTCCCAGTGATGGACTGTGTTTGTCACCTAAAGCTTAATTTAGAGAGATTCATTATTAGAGAGTTGACCATCACCTAATAGGTTTTTTTCAAATACCAAATCATGAAATTTTTGAGAATGAAATCTAAATCAATGGGGAAAGTACTCATACCAATGAAATATGGTACTTGTCTTTTTGTTTTTTCAAAGTAAACCTAAGTTAGGAAATCAAGAATGAAGGGCTAAGATAATTAAATATCACTCACAGGGCCCAGATGAAAGAGCAGGGATTTAGAGGTTGAAGACTAGATAAGTTATATTTGAGATTCTCAGTTGCCACATCTGTAAAATAAGGGAATTATTCTAAATGATCTAAAGTCCCTTCCAGCTCTAAATCTATACCAGGATATTTTTTCATTCAAAAATATTTGTTTAGTAATCATCGTGTTTAAGGGACTAAAGAGGATATAAAGTTATAACGAAACAAAGATAACTATAAAATAAAACAATAAATGTTTAATGTAATGTAATGGTACAAATGGTGGGTATTCAGAAGAGAAGAAATCATTTCCTATTAGGACAAGCAGAGAAGATTTCATGAAAGAGGTGGGCTTTGAAGAATAATAAGGATTGTGATAAAGAGGAGATTCTAAACAGAGGCTGAGCATAATCAAAGGCAGAGTTGGGGAAACATTTGTAAAATGACTGCTCCAAAGTCACACAACATAAGTGCATTGCCAGTATAGTCTCTGCAACACATTGAACAACTTTAGCTCCTTGGCTTGCCTATCCTAAAGTGGCAGTCCAGCTTCCATACTAATGGAGCACATTAATGGGATTCTTACCTGGATCTAAGGGATTGAATGTTGAAAATACCATCAGAAGTTCAGAAAATTCAGCATGAGGGGCAAAGATAAGACTGTGATTTCCCAATCCCCAATATAATACTTTTCCCACTCTCCATTTGGGTCTTTCTCGCATTCAACCTATTTTGGTAGGAAGGGCAGGAAAGGAAAGCTACAGTGATAAGAAAGAGAAAAAACAGAGAAATAAGGAAGGATAACTTTGAAGATTCAATATCTATTACAGTCAAGATTCTATGTGACACTTAGGAAACCTTTTTCACATTTTATTTCCCTCTCTGAAAGGAAAAAAAACCCCACAGATGGAGATAATTTCTGCCCTTGATGATATTTCTGAGCAAGCATTTTCACTTATTCCTGAGCTTTCTAAAAGGAAAGAACTGTACTTTTTTATCCTTGTTCCCCTGGGTCTGGTGTAATTTGGGTTGATAAATCTCCACCTGTTTTTCCATCTGTCTCTTTACAAAAGGGGGGAGGTAAATTTTACAGCTGAATATCAGTACACAATAACCTCAGGCCAAAAAATAAAAAAATGTGTTTATTTTGATTTAGGTGGCTCTATATTCATGAGACTAAGAATCACTAGGGAACTCAAGAATTACCTGGTAATACATGCAGCTTGTCCCTAATGGGAATTCCTAAAAATATTTTTAGTTAATACTGTATGTTCATTTCTTCTAGTGGCAGGATCTGAGAAAGTTTTGTGCACCAACATATCCAGTCTCACCATCCTGAATTCCCACATTTAGAGCATCACAGATCCAGAAAAGGGAGGAACGTCAGAGATCAAACTTTTTTATACCATAGGCCCTGTTGGCAGCCTGGTAGCTGGAAAGTCTGGATCCTTTCTGAGAATAAGAATGAGAAGGACCAGAAAGAACCTAACCCTTCTCTTTAGAGACCATATTCTCCCAGGATTAAAGCCAGTGCACATATAATATACCTAGATTCAGAGCTAAGCAGAACCACTTAATGGGAAAGAGTAAGAACCCAATTCTCCCTGGGACTAGAAGAAAGCTCATACATCTTTCTCCATGCTTAACACCATGTCTTGAAAGCAAAAGGTACTTATTAAATGCTGTTTGAATTAAATAGGATTCTACCATAAAAGAACTCAAAATGTAAGGGGCAGCACAGAAGATTGAAATGAGCCTCAGCTGTGAAGTAGAGAACCTGATTTCAAATTGTGCCTCTGATACTTGCTACTGATATGATCTAGGACAAGTCCATTAATGTCTCTGGGTCCCAGATTTCTTATCTATAAAATAAGGGGGTAAGGATAAACCTGAGATCTGAGAATTTAAAAAATATATTTTTAACTACTTTATTTCAAAAGAAATCATTTTCTTTGAAACCATAGATACATTTATGCATAGAATTCTATGTGTTTTTATGTGTAGGATTACAAAGGAAACCTGGCCAAATCGTTTATTCTTCACGGGCCTTGGTTTTCACTTATATAAAACAAGAGGGAATGTTTAACTAGATGATTTGTGATTCCTTCTCAACTATAAATCTCAAATTGTATTCTGCCTCTGCCCCCAAATTGCTTATCAGTTATTCTATTCATTTCTTGCATGAACATCTTAGTAATGACCCAGAACATCACAGACATCTGACATGACAATACAGATAAAAGAAGAAGGCTCAAGTTTCAAGATGCAGATTTTAAAAGATGTAAGCAATTGAATGGCACCAAAGATTTAAGAAAATGAATTGAATACATAAGGGACTTAAAATTGTTACTTAAAAATGCAATTAGTATTCATTAATAGAGAATGTTTTCTACATGATGATTTCAGATGCTTCAAGAATGTGTAGAAACATTTGCATCTTAATGGATACTTAAAAATAATTATTTTTGTTCCTCCACCCTTGGTAGGTATTCTGTATCAAATAGATCTTTGCAAAGTGATATTTGTAGAATCCATTGCATGCTTCTTTCTGGACCCATGGACAAAGGAAGGGATTCATTCAGTCAAACAATGATCTTTCAATTGTGTTGTTTGCCTCCACTTCATCCTCCCTGCCCTGCTTTGTAACCTCATACAAACTCCTAAACACTCCTATTTTGTTTTCTTTTTCTATAAAAGATGACTGTTAAACAAAAATCTCAGTTTTCAGGGTAAGTAAAACAAACTGGTGACAAAATTAAACAGTACAGCCTAATCCAGCTATGAAAACTTTAAATGAAATATTGTTTCTTGTCATTAAAGCATATTTATATAGTCTTTCACAAAAAGCAAAAGAACCTTCGTATAGAATATGTAAACTAGAGTATAATCAACAATATCTCACCATTGTTGGCACTTTTCAATCCATGCATTTTTTGAAGGTGGGGGGTGAGGTGAGAGACATACCTTCCTCTAAATAAGATAAGCTTGGTGTTTGTTATTTAGTTATTTCAGTAGTGTCCAACTCTTTGTGATCCCATTTCTGGTTTTCTTTGCAAAGAACCAGAGTGATTTCTCATTTCATTGCCAACAGGGTTAAATGACTTGCCTAGGAGTCACACAGCTAGTAAGTGTCTAAGACTACATTCAAACTCAGGTCTTTCAGACTCCAGGCCTAGTGCTCTATCCACTGTACCACCTAGCTGCCCAAGATAAGCTTGAGAGGGGACATTAATATTGTTTTGGACATTATTGGACATTAATTGACATTAATAATAACATATTAAATGTCCTCGGAGAAACATAATGTGGTGGAAAATCACACAGCACAGTAGGATATGCAGATAAAAGTGACCTTAAAATCATTTAGTCTTGGGCTTCATAACGTTTTGTGTTGCTCAGTGTCTGGGCCTGGAGTCAGGAAAATCTGAATTCAAATCCAGTCTCTAACACTTCGTACCTGTATGACTCTGGACATATCACTTAAGCTCTGTTTATCTCTGACTTAGTTCATCTGGCACTTGTACAAAACAAGATATTGAACCTCTGAACTAATAAATTGATAAAAAAATTTTTTAAAAAGTGGATGAAAGGTAATTGCAAGTAGTGAGCACACATATTTAATGAGTTAATTAGTAATAACTTCTTCCCAAAGGAGGAGTTTTCTGCCATTTTTGAACATGGATTGTGTGATAAGGGAAGGGGAACATATTAAAAAAAAAACACAAAGGGAAGATCAGGAAATCTGTTAATTTCATCATCCTCAGTTAATGAAGCAAAGAAAGAGGCTTCTTGTGCTTTGGGACAGGAAATAAAAGGCTTATTCTTAAATCTATTAGGGTGGATCTTCTCAAGATCTGCCCCTCAGACAATGGCCTGTTTCTTGCAAGAACTATAAATAAAGCAATTTATTCATAAACTCCTGAGTCTTTTTTTTTTTTTTTTTTATCTTTGCAGCAAATTTCTAACACTATAGTAGGTACCATGTAAGTGCTTATGCCCTTCCCTTTCTGTCATCTGGTGAATATCAAAACAATGGTTTTAAATGCATAACGTAAAAAAAAAGAGTAGAATCTCAAATAAAATCAATTCTACTAAATTGTAATTATCAATATAACTTTCAAAAGCACAAATTTATGGACCCCAAGTTAACAGCTCCTCATATTGGTCCAAACTCTTCATTTTATAGATGAGGAAACAAAGGCACAAAAAAACTCAGGGATTTGTCAGATTACCAAAGCAGTGGCTTCAATGGAACTTATTCTTTTGGAATTTATTTCTTAAAAGAGAACAATTTGATATTAAATTCATCTGTAATCCTGAGATGTGAAACAGTCTATACATTGGCCCAGGGATGAGGAAACTTCTTCACCTTCCTTCTGCTATAACTTGTTTTTAAAATCAGACTTTCACTTCCCTTTTAAGGGCCTCAGACTCTTTAATTGTGAGGAAAGCATTTTGGAAAACTTCAAGAACTGTATCAATATAAATTATTACTACTGCTATTAAAAAAAAAGTTTCTCCCCAATATGATTGACTCATCAAGGGACCAAGAAAGGAAAGGGGGAATATTTTTCTCTTTTTTTCCCCCTAAACCATCAGGAAAGCCTTTATGCATTTCTCAATGGAAATCTAAGTACAAATTTCATGACCAGTGGCAGTAAAAGTCAAGTGCTATTTCATTAGAAAGTTTATTTCTATAATAATCCAGATATTCTATTTAGATTAATACACCATTAGAATGTCACATTTCAAAATAATCTTATAACTCAGCTAGTTCAGCTTTCTTGTTTTAGATGTAAAACTGATGAGGAGTAAACTGAGGTTCTAAACCAAGATAGGTCAGTTCCTTTCCTCCTGGGTCTGATTATCTCTCTCCTTCCCAAAGTAACCACTGGGCAGGTTCGGTAGCTAATGAATTCGCTACTCAATGCTGTATGGAAACAAAGTCTTTATTGATAGTAAAGGGATAGACAGGCATTTGGCCTCCAGGAAGACCAAACTACCTACAAGGGGATGCCAGTCGTCGGGCACAAGGTTGGTTAAAGTCTGGTTAATAAAAGATATTAGATAGAGGAAGATACACACCAAAAGCAGCAGGACAGAGAGTCTGTGATGCAAAGCATAGTGCTTGCATGTTTCAACTCTCTGCCAAGAGATGATTCCACTTTGGCTGCTTTTATCTGCTTGAAGGGGCATGTGGGTGGAGCCCAGGTTGATTCCTGGAAGGCCAGAACCCACCAGGTGGGGGTTGACCTGAGCAGATCATCAGAATGGGGGCTGAAAACCCAAGCCAGCTCAGATCCAGTGGGGGCTGGGTACAAGCCCAAACTGGCTTGACCAGATCTTGAAAATCAAAGATCAGTCCTAAAGGAAGTTGGAGATCAAACAAGGAATCTCAAAGGGGCTATCACCCCCATCAAAATGGCATTCCATAAAGTGACGTAATACAACCAGTTAGTCAATATTAGAAGTAGTCTATCATGAACTTTCTACTCCATTTCATTATTCTCATTGTTTCCTTCCTCCTTTTCTTTCCTCCTTCACTTCTTTTCTTTCTCTCTCCTCTCCCTCTATCTACATGGGGAATTATACCCTTAATTATGGGTACTCTGACCAAAAGAATATAAGTTTTGATTACTGAAACCTCACAAGATATTCTGAGGTTTCCAGACTAGATTTATTTTATAAGGACCATGTCTTATCCAAATCATTTTGGCTCTCATTGACTGGACAACAGCAAATCCTAACCCAACCCTCTTTTGGTCACTGTTAGGGTTCTGATTGGCTCAGAGTAAGCGTAAATAATAATTATTTCTATTTTCGCTATAAATTTCAAGGGTTTTCCCTTCCTAGGTGATTTTTTTTTTTTTTTTTTGGTAAGAGAAATTATTCTTTTCTCATCCAGCCCCAGTTGTTGTTGTTTTTCCTCCAAAAATTGCCTTTAATTTATTGGCATATGTAAACCTTAATTAAGTGCCTATTATCTGCCTGGCACTGTGCTAAATCCTGGGGATATAAAGAAAGGCAAAAAACAATCCCTACTCTTTAAGAGGTAAGTAGCAGAGTCCACTAGATCCAATGTGATTGAGGAGAAACCTTGGGGAAACTAGATGGCAGAGTGGATAGAGTGGCCAGAGTGAAACCAGGAAGATTCAATTCCAAATCCACCTAGCTAGTGTGACTCTGGGCAAGTCACTGAAACCCGTTTGCCTCAGTTTCCTCAACTATAAAATGAGCTGGAAAAAGAAATGGCAAAGCATTCCAGAATCTTTGCCAGGAAAACCCCAAATGGGATCATGAAGAGTTTTACATGACTGAAATAACTGAACAACAACAGAAAATTTAAGAAGAAAATGTCCAGTCCACGATGAACTTTGGAGCATTGCAGCCTAGCCCATTGGAGCAAACCTAGCTCTGCAATTCCAGAAGGGATAGACCAAAGCTAAATGGAGAAGCTCTACTAAGGCACAGAACAAGTTTTAGGTCCAGAGGTGAGAGGCTCCAGGTATTCACACAAATTCTTTACACATCTCCCTACCATGGTAAGTGTAGTTCCAGCTAATTTTCTCCAGGGACCTTGTGTTTCTAGTAGACTACTCAGTTTTGTGTGATCCTGAATGTGGTTCCTTGGTATTTGAATTGCTTCTTTTTGGATACTGGTAGTATTTTTTTTTCTTTGATGTGAGAGCGCTATATTTTGATTATGAAATTCCTAGGACTTTTCTTTTTGGCTTTCCTTTAAGGAAGGAATTGGTGGATTCTTTCTATTTTCACTTTGCCTTCTGGCTCTAATAGATATACTCTGTTTTCATTTATGATTTCATGAAATATAGTTTTTTTTTAATCATAATTTTATGGAAGTTCAAATACATTTAAATAATCTGAATAAGCTCTCAGCCTGTTATCCTGGTTAGTTATTTTTGATATTAAATATCTTAAATCTTTCCCTTTTTTCCCATCTTTTGATAATGTTCAAATATTTCCTATTATTGTCTCATAGAGTCAATGATTTCTGTTAAGTCTATTTTAGTTTTCAGGGAGTTCACTTCTTCAGTAGGGTTTACCATTATCTCTTTTAACCTACTTATTTTCCTTCCAAATCTTTGTTCCAGAGCTTTTATTTCATTGTTCATTTCATAATTAATTTATTCTAGGTATCCATGTAGTTCTTGTAGAGAATTCATTTTTTAAAATTTGAACAAAAGGTTTTGCAAAAGCAAATGTTAAAAACTATCTTTCCATGTATTTGGAAAAATAAAATACTATTTTTAAGAAGTTCTTCCTTTTATGATAAGATTATCATAATACAAGAAAAAAACATTCTTGCTTAATGAACATATTAAAAAAGAGGGAAAACTTTACAACATTCTTGTTTTCTGTGTATATTTAGAAGTTGGTGTTTTGTGGATGATTATTAAATAAATGCATAACAAAAACATTTAATTAGGAAAAAAAGAAAATTCATTTTTTCCTTTGAACATCTGGTTGCATTTTTTACAGATTTTTCTCCTTCAGGGGGGTTTTAAGATTTGCAGTATTTTTTTTATAAGTGTCATTTTAAAAAAATTACTCATATCTCCAATTTTAATTAATTCTTGAATTAGGGCTTCATGCCAGGACCAGGTTCCTTTCCCTACTGCACTTTTGGATAGGATGATTTATCCAGCTTCACCTTCTATTGGATTTTCTGGTTCTGAAACTGACCCTCTTTTCCTGGGGTTAGGTCTCCCTAAATCTTTGAGGTTCAGAGTTCAGACTTCAGGGATTTCTTTGACATTCAGAACTAAATGTCAGGGATTTTGGAGCCTTAGTCACCTTGACTGTTCTTGTCTAAATCCTAAAGTGCTATGCTAGGGCTTCTAATATGTACAATCTTGGGACTTTCCAAGGGAGCCCTTTGGTTGCTCTGGATCACAGAGAATATATTTCTTAGAAGATGTCACTTGTCCCATCTCAGATTGTACCAAAACCCTAAAACTGGCTTCTTGCTATTCTGGAAGGGGCCCCCTTTCCTAATAATTTAACCTTGAGCTTCTGAATGACTTTTGGTGCAGCTGTGGGTAGAAGAAGTTACTTGCCGTAGTTTCTCATTGGATTTCTTGATCCTTATTGGTTGGTACAAAATTTTGCTGGAATATGTGGAAGGTGAGCAGTCTGCATCCTTTCAAGGCAGTCATCTAGTCAAGAAGTTATCTTTCATAACAGTATTTAGAAATCAGCGCTTCCTTTCTAAATACTAACAAATTAACTCTTAATAACACACTATAGAATTTTACCAGTAATTAAGTCAGATTTTTTTTTAATCTATTGAACTCTCCAATCAACAAGGAACATCACAGAGTATACTTTTCCCTTTCCTCCATTGTTTGCTAAAATCAAGGTGTTGGACCTTTTGTGTAAACCTGGTCAAATGATCTCTGCAATAATACAGACCAGTGGAGGAGATAGCTATTTCAAACACAAAGGGACTAAGGTTTTCCAAGTAGAGAGTGAGATAAAACAAGATCATTATCACCCCTATCCTTTTCAACCATTAGAGCCAAGACAGATAATGACAACTAAGCTTTATAAAAGGCTTTTTCCCATTAGGAAAATTCAAATAGGCATCAGTTAATTTATCAGAACTGCTTGAATTTCCTACTTATTATCTGTTTTTGAAATCTTTTATGGGAATACAGATCAATGAGTTGTTCTAAGAAAATTGTTCACTTTTCTTTTCACTTTTTTACTTTGGATAGTGACTCTTTTCAAGGGCAAATTAATTCAGAGATAAGATAATAATCTTTTGTTTTTCACTGCTTTTGAGGCTTTACCCCTCTTTGTTTAGGAAAATCACCCTTCTCCTTTAGGAAAGTGATTAGCTAGTCTCCTTTTCCTTCCAGTCTTGACATCATGACTTTAGCAATGGTCAATAATATTATTCTTCAGTGCAAAGGGACATTTAGCAATGTCCCTTGTTAACAATGAAATGATATACTCAAGGGAAAATGTCCTTCTTAGTTCTAACATTTCTTCACTATACACAAGGAAACATAGGAAATTAAATTGTATGTTTAAGGGGAAAAGCTAATCTTATTAAGGCAAGCTTTCTTATCTAATTGTGAAAATTCTCCTAGGACAATCACATTTAAACAGGGGATTAAAGAGGCTTCCCTTGTCCCAAAGGTGAATAAAACTGAAATAGAATTCGCATGCAAGTACTTTAAAATATCTTAATTATATTTCAGAATTATTTAGAGAACATTTATAGAAATTCATAGAAGGAACCCTGAGTATATTGGAATTATTATTTGGTTACTTCCAAAGGACTTGGATTTCTCCTATTCAAAGGAGAATATTTCTTCCTCAAGTATGGCTAATAATAATAATAATATTAAGAAAAAAAGAGAAGTTATTAAACATTTACCAACCCACCCTTTGTCCACATTTATATAATATGTATTACAGCACTTTACTTTGTAGCAAAGCATTGTAAACTAAGGGGATGCTCATCAATTGGGGAGTAATTTAATATATTGGGGCATATTAATGCAATGTAATATTGTGATGTAAAGATAAAAGAAACAAATTCAGAGAAATCAAGAAAATTTTTATGAATTAATGCAGAATAAATTTAGCAGAAGCAAGAAAATTTGTAATAATAACTACATCATAAAAAATTAAGATAATGACTATGATCAACAAACTGACCAGTTAAGACTCCACAAGTCTAGTGATGAATCATGCATCATACCTTTTGACCTATAAGTGATAGATACAGGCACAAAATATTCATTTTCAGATATAAACAAGAATGAATTTAAATTTGTGTGACTATGTTTTATTACAAAGGAAGTATTTTTGTTTTTTTTCACATTAAAACTTTTTTTATTATTATTATTATTTTTTATTCATTTTTCCAAATTATCCCCTCCCTCCCTCCACTCCCTCCCCCCCATGGCAGGTAATCCCATACATTTTACATGTGTTACAATATAACCTAGATACAATATATGTGTGTAAATACCTTTTTCTTGTTGCACATTAATTATTAGCTTCCGAAGGTATAAGTAACCTGGGTAAATAGACAGTAGTGCTAACAATTTACATTCGCTTCCCAGTGTTCCTTCTCTGGGTGTAGTTATTTCTGTCCATCATTGATCAACTGGAAGTGAGTTGGATCTTCTTTATGTTGAAGATTTCCACTTCCATCAGAGTACATCCTCATACAGTATTGTTGTTGAAGTGTATAATGATCTTCTGGTTCTGCTCATTTCACTCAGCATCAGTTGATGTAAGTCGCTCCAAGCCTCTCTGTATTTCTCCTGTTGGTCATTTCTTACAGAGCAATAATATTCCATAACCTTCATATACCACAATTTACCCAACCATTCTCCAATTGATGGACATCCATTCAACTTCCTGTTTCTAGCTGTCTTTTTGTTTTTTATTGTTATTGGGAGGAAAAGGATGAAGAGTTGGAAAAATAGGAATAATGACATTCAAAAAAGGAAGAAAATGGGAGAAAAGTGTGAATAAAACATTAAGAAAATAAACAGATGACAGAAGTAATTTCCAAAGAAATTACTAGGTTAAATTTTAATTTTGAAAAAAAAAAATATAAAAAAATAAACTCTATACAGTGGAAGAAATTCAAACTATATATAACACAAGTTCACAGTTTAATAAGGAAATCTTGTTTTGTTATTTTTTTCAAGGCAGTTAGAATTAAGTGACTTGCCCAGAGTCACACAGCTAGTGTTAAGTGTCTGAATTTGAAAGGTCTTTCTGACTCCAGGGCCAAAACTCTATCTACTACTGCACCATCTATCAACTCCAACAAATCTCTTTTTTCTTTTTTTCATGTATTGAAACAATTCTGTTTATTAATATTTATCAATTTCATTAAACAAAAAACATTTAAGAAAATTCTAAAGAAAATTAAATACTGAAACATTTTTAATAAAGAGTAACCCTCACAACAGAATGAACAAACCAAGTCAATATGTTCATTAGTGTTTACTCCATTAAATTTCTCTCATTTGTCACACTCAACTACATCCATTTAGCCACCAATATTAATAGCTAGACACCTGTAACGAGCTGTCGTCTCCAGAAGCTGCCGGATGGCTCTCTGGGAAGAGATCTGCTGTGTCTACTCAAATCTCTCCGACAGATTCTTCTTCCTGTAATGAACCGTTGTCTCCAGGCAGTTGCTGTTAACTCTTGTCCAAAGAAGTGACTTCCCTTCCTGCAGAGAGCCCCGTCAAGCCTGATGCAATTCAGAGTCCTCTCCTCTTCCTGGATTGCTGTCCTCTTTATCCTCCCAGAGAATGGGCGTGGGATAATGCAAGGGCTTCTGGGAAGAACCACTTCAGCCAATGGGCTTGCTCCTTCTACCAAGTCAACCTGAGTTCTCACCTTGTAACTATCCAGACAACCTCAGTTCTCACTTAGTAATCCTAACATCTCCCCCTTTCTTTTGATTTAGAACATAGGACAGTCATTACCTTGAAACATAAATCCATCAATATGGGAAGTATTACAGATAATTACATAAATGACCTTGAAACATAAATCCATCAATATGGGAAGTATTACAGATAATTACATAAATTACATAAGCATATAGTAACATAGTAACATAACGCATGCTAGAAGTATATAACATAATCAAATAATCATAAATTGAAAATTTATAAATGTCCATAAGTCCATTTGTCCATTAGTCTCATCTTGTGTGAGGAAGTCCAATGATTCCTGCTGGTTTTAAAGTTCTTTAACAGTCTTTTTATTAGCCATGCTCTTTCGGTGTAAAATGTTTCTTAGATCTTCTCCTTTATTTTGAGGTCTTTCTCTTTTTCTGTCTCTCTCTGATGGATAAGGTGAATATGACTCGTTGGCACCCATCTGATTCCTTCTCCTGCTGAAGAAATACAAGCAAACCCTCTCTCCCAGGCATTTAACCTATTTCTAAATCTCTTCTCATCATCTGACAATTACATTGGAGTTGTTTGCACTGGGCACAGCCCTGTTGGTTTAAAAGGCCTGTATTCTCCCCAAGTGTAATCCATTTTTGCAATCTGATTGCCTTTTGACTGACTTATCAGGTAATCCCTTTCTGCCATGTGATTGCTTCTCTGCTGATTGATTAAATCAGAATCCTGGCCTTCTAAAGGCTCTTTAGGTGTAACATCAGCTGCCATCATGCCCCAAGTCTTTTTTGCCTGGGGCCCTGGACCTGGGCCCCTCATCCCATTTCCCTGAATTATTCTACACTCTGATGCCCAATGGAATCCTCTGTTGCATTTTGGACATGGGGTTTTAGGTCTTCTCTCACCCTGTCTTCTCACTGTATCTCCATATCTACACTGAGCTCTTAGATGCCCAATTTTTCCACATTGAAAACATCGCCGAGTTTCTCTAGAAGGCCCTTGCCAGGAGGGACCCTGTCTTTCCACGTTCATCATTGTCCGGGTGTAAAAAGCATTTGTTCCCACTGTAGCACAGCGTCTTATGATCTCCTCTAAAGGAGCATCTTTGTCTAATCCCCATATAATTCTTTTGCAAATCTCGTTGGCATTTTCCTTAGCCAGATGTCTGGTCATTATTTCTGTAGCTGAATTTTCTCCAATAGTTCTTTTGACAGCAGTTTGCAAACGTCCCACAAAATCTGCAAAAGGTTCATTGGGACCTTGCTGTATTTTAGTGAAAGCCTCTCCACGATCTTTCTGTCCAGGAAGGACACCCCAAGCTTTTATTGCAGCTTTAGCAATTTGTTCATATATTGTCATGGTATAATGAATCTGTTCCGAATTCTCTCCATACTGACCTTCACCAGCTAAGTGCTCAAAAGTGAATTGTGTGTTAACTCCTATTTCCAAATTGCATCTGACTTGAATTTTACATAATTCATGAAATTCCGCAAGCCATAATAAATTTTCTCCAGGTTCCAGGCATATCCTTGCTATGGATTTCCAATCATTCGGGGTTAGGACTTCATAAGACAAACCATCTAGTAACATTTTGACATAAGCTGATGTAGTCCCATAAAGGGTACAACCTTTTTTCAAATCCTTAATTTTATTCAAATCTAAAGGTGCATATCTTCTCATTTTATGACCTACAGAATCAATATTTTCAATCACAGGATATGCATGTATAAAATCACTTATATCCTGTCCTTCTCTCTTAGCTTTAACCAATGCTTTTTCTAATCTTGTCATAGGCTTAGGCTGCTTCACAGGCAATTCTGTTTGTGTTTCTGCCTCTTCCTCTCCTCCTTCTTGCTCCACCCATGAAGGGTTAATTGAGGGAGGAGATGGGAGGTGCTCCTGTTGCTCAGAATTGTACTTAACTTCATTGTTATCTGATTCATCCTTTTCACCTAGTTTAGTTGACACTTCCCCATTTTGCTCCTTCATCTCTTCCTTTAGAATAACATTGTTTAAAGCCAATTGGATTAAATTGTAGGTATGAATTGTATCTTTGGAAACTGAGTTTGGCCTGGAATTGTAGTGTTCACCTAATTGCTTTCCTACTAATTCCCATTCATCTGGATCCAATTCTTCTTCCAGAGAAAAAGAAGGACATATAACCTTCACAGTTCTTAAAAGTTCAGTAATCTCCTCTAAAATTATAATCAATCCTTGGCTTTTCATAACCTTGATGATGCTCTCTAAACATTTTCCTTGAACAGAAGGTGTTTGCCCCATTTCACTATAAGAGATTCCTGGTTTAGCCCTTAACAAGTTCCTTATTTATCTATTAGCACGCTCACTTAATCTTTAACAAAGTTTCCTTGTTACTCACGGTTCTGGGTCAGAGAGACTGAGATCTGGATGGGAGGCTTTTCCACTGGAATCAGGACCGTGTCTGTCCCTGTTCGGGCGCCAAATTGCGAAGGTCTGGTCTAGCTCCTCTTGTCAGGATAAGCAAAAGTCCTTGCCCCACGTTGGGCGCCAAATGTAACGAGCTGTCGTCTCCAGAAGCTGCCGGATGGCTCTCTGGGAAGAGATCTGCTGTGTCTACTCAAATCTCTCCGACAGATTCTTCTTCCTGTAATGAACCGTTGTCTCCAGGCAGTTGCTGTTAACTCTTGTCCAAAGAAGTGACTTCCCTTCCTGCAGAGAGCCCCGTCAAGCCTGATGCAATTCAGAGTCCTCTCCTCTTCCTGGATTGCTGTCCTCTTTATCCTCCCAGAGAATGGGCGTGGGATAATGCAAGGGCTTCTGGGAAGAACCACTTCAGCCAATGGGCTTGCTCCTTCTACCAAGTCAACCTGAGTTCTCACCTTGTAACTATCCAGACAACCTCAGTTCTCACTTAGTAATCCTAACAGACACCAGAGATTTCGACTATACTATCTGCTACGCATTATTTTATTTGCTATTTATTTGTCTGAATATAGACAAAAGTAGCAGAGTGGGTAGAATTGAGTTATTGCTCTCAAAGAGAACCAGGACATCAGGAAGATGATGCCATAATATGCAAGTAACATGCACAGATAATAATATCTGTTGCAAATATTCTACCCTGCTTATACATAAAGTGCTGTTTTCTGAAACATTTTTAAATTTATTTTTTCTATTTAAAATTTTTTTAAAACATTCACAGTAATAGGAATACTGTACAACCTGCTGTCCTATAATTCATGAGTTTTTCTAAGTTTTAGATTTTTTAAAAACAAAAACAAAGACAACTATTCACAAAACCATAGACTGTTACAGGATTAGAACTGGGAGCTTGTAGAGATTACTTGTTTGGTTTAGGTCTAAGGAGATAATTTCAGGGGTTGAAGAGGTGATCTCTTTGTTCTTTAGCTTTTAGCACTGAATGCTTTCTAAATGGATTGCTATAAGGTAAGTGCTAGTTAAAAGTGAAAGCAGAGCAAGAACCTAATTTGCATATTCAAATAGCATTTTTTTCAAGGCTATATCATGTTAATCAAATGGATAAGCCAAGATGATGATGAAGGACACTGGAAATGACTATATCTGAGGTTCATTCTAAGCTTGAAATAAATCTTCATTTTTTTATTATTATTATAGCTTTTTATTTACCAGATATATGCATGGGTAATTTTTTAGTATTGACAATTGCAAAACCTTCGGTTCCAACTTTTCCCTCCTTCCCCCCACCCCCTCCCCCAGATGGCAGGTTGACCAATACATGTTAAATATGTTAAAGTATAAGTTAAATACAATATATGTATCTATGTCCAAACAGTTACTTTGCTGCACAGAAAAATCAGACTTAGAAATAAAGTAAAAATAACCGGAGAAGGAAATCAAAAACGTAAGTGGACAAAAACAGAGGGAGTGGAAATGTGATGTAGTGGTTCACACTCATTTCCCAGAGTTCTTTCACTGGATGTAGTTGGTTCTATTCATTATTGAACAAATGGAACTGGTTTGGTTCATCTCATTGATGGAGAGGGCCACGTCCATCAGAATTGATCCTCATATAGTATTATTGTTGTTGAAGTATATAATGATCTCCTGGTCCTGCTCATTTCACTCAGCATCAGTTCATGTAAGTCTCTTTAAGCCTCTCTATATTCATCCTGTTGGTCATTTCTTACAGAACAATAATATTCCATAATATTCATAGACATAATTTATTCAGCCATTCTCTAATTCATGGGCATCCACTCAGATTTCAGTTTCTAGCCACTGAGGGCTGCCATTTTGGCACATACGGGTCCCTTTCCCTTCTTTAAAATCTCTTTGGGATATAAGCCCAGTAGTAACACTCCTGGATCAAAGAGTATGCACAGTTTAATAACTTTTTGAGCATAATTCCAGATTGCTCTCCAGAATGGTTGGATTCATTCACAGTACCACCAACAATATCAGTGTTCCAGTTTTCCCACATCCCCTCCAACATTGGTCAATTATCATTTCCTGTCATTTTAGCCAATCTGACAGGTGTGTAGTGGTATCTCAGAGTTGTCTTAATTTGTATTTCTCCGATTAATAATGATTTGGAGCATCTTTTCATATGGCTAGAAATAGTTTCTATGTCTTTATCTGAAAATTATCTGTTCATATCCTTTGACCATTTATCAATTGAAGAATGGTTTGATTTCTTATAAATTAGAGTCAATTCTCTATATATTTTGGAAACGAGGCCTTTATCAAAACCTTTGACTGTAAAAATGTTTTCCCAGTTTTATTGCTTCCCTTCTAATCTTGTCTGCATTCGTTTTGTTTGTACAAAAGCTTTTTAATTTGATATAATCAAATTATCTATTTTGTAATCAGTAATGATCTCTAGTTCTTCTTTGGTCACAAATTCCTTCCTCCTCTACAAGTCTGAGAGATACACTCTCCTATGTTCTTCTAATTTATTTATAATCTCATTTTTTTATGCCTAGGTCATGAACCCATTTTGACCTTATCTTGGTGTGCAGTGTTAAGTGTGGGTCAATGCCTAGTTTCTGCCATATTAATTTCTAATTTTCCCAGCAATTTTTGTCAAACAGTGAATTCTTATCCCAAAAGCTGGGATCTTAGGGTTTGTCAAACACTAGATTAGTAAAGTTATTAACTATTTTGTCCTATGAATCTAACCTATTCCACTGATCAACTAGTCTATTTCTTAGCCAATACCAAATGGTTTTGGTGACTGCTGCTTTATAATAGAGTTTTAGATCAGGTACAGCTATGCCACCTTCATTTGATTTGCTTTTCATTAGTTCCCTTGAAATTCTTGAACTTTTGTTCTTCCATATGAATTTTGTTGTTATTTTTTCTAAGTCATTAAAATAGTTTTTTGGGAGTCTGATTGGTATAGCACTAAATAAAGAGATTAGATAGTATTATAATCTTTATTATATTCACTTGACCTATTCAAGAGCACTTAATATTTTTTCAATTAGTTAGATCTGACTTTATTTGTGTGGAGAGTGTTTTTGTAGTTTTTGTTTCATATAATTCCTGACTTTCCCTTGGCAGATAGATTCTCAAATATTTTATACCATTGGCAGTTACTTTAAATGGAATTTCTCTTTGCATCTCTGTTTGATTTTATTAGTGATATATAAGAATGCTGATGTAAATCTTCATGTTTTATCAGTTCTTAAATTTGTGGACAGACAGGCAGCAGTAATGAATCATTGGTCTACTACAAACCGTAGCAGAGTACAGTTTTGAAAACTGAATTGTCCTTGCTTATAGTGTGGGGGGGGGAAAATCTTACTTCTGATCTAGTATTGTAAAAGTATGCTTTTGTTTTTGCTCTGTCTTTTTAGTCTTTCCTTGAGGATTTTGAAAAACTGAATAATCAGGTTTACATGAAGTTGAAAAAAAAATCTATATCTATATTTATATCCAAACAAGGCATGTTCCATCATTTATATGTATATAATATACATCTATGTAATATATCTATATCTCTATATCCATATAGGGTTTATTCCCTTATTTATCCTACAGACAGAAATAAACCTATACTAGTATCTTAAATCAGATTGTAATGGTTACAGTAGTCACATATCCTCTCCCAAAAAAGGAAAACTGCCAACTAAATCTCACAAGTGTAGGAAGACCAAAAAAAAAAAAAAAAAAAAAAAAAAAACTTAACCAAATAAACTATGCTTAATAGAAAAAGTGTTGCTATGTTTACCATATCTGGTCAATTGAACAAATGTCAATATGGATTTTTTTACAAGCAATAATTCTCTCCTTATATACTAGAATTAAGGTTCTGTTTCCCCTCAAAGATGTGAGTAGAAAGTATGTGGCTCAGAATGGTGAGTGATCACCATTTAATGAAAAAAAAAAAAAAAAAGGTGGAACTATCTCTAGGAGCAAAATGAAAATTTATTATGTGTTCTTCCCAGAAGTGGTCATACCTCCAGTGGAAAAAGCAATCAAAAGGAAGAGCCTTTGGGATAGGTCTAACACTTTAAATAGACCCTAATGCAAATATCCCTCACATCACTGACCCTTATCCTCATTGGCTGAGGATCTTACATTCTAAACTGGGAACTACCCAAGAAATTGAACTTTGGCCAATAAGTACATAGCTGCCCATATTTGATGGAGGTAGGAAGAAAATGATGTCATGGGAGAAGAGCAGGAAGAGGACTTAGGTATATCCTTGAGTCAATGCCTAAGAACCTTCAGGCCTACTCCAATTCTGGGGTAGATGAAGCCTTACTCAATTTTCACAACTGTCTTGAGAGATCTCACTCCATCTCATTCAAAAGTCAATTTTGCTTTCAAATCCTGCCTCTGACACATACTAGACATATATTATTGGATAAATCACTTAACTTATCAGTATGCAACTTTCTAAGGAACTAACATTCAGAAAAAGTGCCAAATTGCAAGCATAAAGGGATTTTCCTCATCTAGGAGTTCAATGTTTTAGCATTGTGATAACACTGTAACATCAATGAAATCACAGGTCTACTCCCTCTACTTATATTGACTTACCTGAATATTACTCTCTATTCTTCATTTTACTCTGCTTTAGAGTAATTGCAAGTCATATTTTCATCAACATTTTCTCAAATATAAATAATTAACAAGACAATAAATTAAGCCTGAATTTGTTGTGTTTGCTGATTTCTGAAAAGTAAAAGCTTACACTGAACTTTTAATAATTGACTGGAGAGCTGATTAAAATTGGCTCAAGCACACTGCAGGGTAAGGGTGAGTGTACTTCCATTTGATCCCAGGCCCCCAGTCCCCACAGCAACATTACTTGGGACTATCTTGCCCTTCTGAGAGAAAAAGTATATTTTTTTCCCTTTTCCATTTTATTTTGTTTCAATTTTGCAAGCTGTTTAATTTTCAATTTTAACTTTGTTCTCTCTAAACTGTTCTGGGAAGAGCTGACTTTTCAAGAGTTTTTAAAAAGAAGTGTGACTTTTGCTCTTGTTCTTTATTTCCATTTGTGAAGTATGTCAGGTCTCTTAAAGCCTCACTCTTATACTTCAGCTAAGGGAAATGGAAAAGGATAGCAACTGTTAGAGACAAAGACAGACTGACATAGAGTAATAAAGACATGTTTAACATAAAAGAACATTGGGACCATAGCCTTTTCTCCCTGATAATTCCCAGGGAAGAGTCACTAGAGCTTACTTCCCATCCCAACCCAGTGTCCCCAGTGTGGGATCATAACTCATTCTGTTCTCACATTATATCAGTCATTTCCTTTACTTTCACCCACCCCTCTTTCCTTTACTCCCTCTTCTCTAAAAACATACCTCAAGAGAGACCAGTGCGAGTTGAGAAAGGAACTTTGTTTCTTTAAATCATGTTGAAGAAAATCTATTCCATTCAGCTATATTTTAATCATATTGAAGGACAGACAGTTTTGCCCTAGATGGAACATCCACATTTTTGAAAGCCCATTTTTAGTTCTGTGAAAGCTCAACAGAGCCAAATCTAAGAGAAGAATCCAAGATTAAATAGAAACATGAAAAGTGTAGGAAGGAGGCAACATGGAGAATGTTGTTCTTTTTTTGTTTCAAATCAAGAATTTGTCAACCCTTTTACAAAGAATCAGTATGGATGCTTATCTGCTTCTGTTGGGCTCCAGCCACCCATCCCTGGGAGTGACAAGGTGACAGTTTTGTATTAATATTTCAAATGATTTTATATTGATGTAGTACTTTATTCCAAAGTATTCAGCACACTTGGCAGGCTTTGATTAATTCTGCATCACAACAGGAAGGTGATATTAAATATTAAAATTTCCTAATTTTCCCCTGTGAATATTCCAATCAGGAAAGGAAAAAATAATTAAACTTTCCCATATTTTCTTCTCACCTAAGGTTTAAGAATGCCTCAACCCCTTTATTATCAGAACCCTTGCTCTGAAGCTTGCAAATGTAGATGATCCCCCAGCCTCTTTTTTTCACACTACATAGAGAGCTAATCCAATTCCATGTGGAGAGAATAATGATTCCCACCAATATAATATAAACCTGTGAAGGATTTAACTTAGGCTATTCTCTAATGGATTCATTACTCTCTTTTTAAAAGAAAGAGAAATATCAGAAATAGTTAAAGGCATCTCTGTAGTTATACTATCTTCAGATTAGATCTGAAATGGACTTTAGAGCTTACCTAACCAAGCTCTTACTTTACAGTTGATGGTCTTAAGGATAAATGAGATCTGGAACCTAATGCATTTGACACGTAGGAAATAAGCAATCATTCAAGCCACTCTGCTTCTTTGAGTAGATAAATGGATTAGAACTAAGTAATGTATTAAGGGAAGATTTTTCTGGATGGGAGCCTTATTACTTTATGAGCTCCTCTAAAGGAAGTCACTAATAATTCACCAAATTCCAAACAAAGTAGAAGGAATTGCTAGCATGCAATTAACTATAAAGCCTACCTTAATTTATCAGGTCTCTTACTTTTATGTTAAGCATTAAATTGAGGCATGTAAACTTGTTTTTTTAATATTTTGGTTTAATTTTAAATATTTAATATATACCATTATATTTCAATATAATTATTTCCTTTACAATTCTATTTAATTTCTAAAAATATTATTCTGAGAAAAGGTCTATTGACTTTACCAGATCACCAAAGGAAGTCTATGACAAAAAAAAAGTTTAAAATTCATATCTTAGCTTTTAAAACACAAATAGTGTGCTATTATCATTGATTTTCAAGTAAAATCAATTAATCAGACAAAGTTAATAAGCTTTTAGAAAGAATTATTTACTAAAGAACTATAATAACAAGACTGGTATAAAACATCCCCCAAAATCTGTGACACATTTTCTCATCAGTACTTATAGCGTCTATGGGAAAGTGAACTCCCAGTTAGACAACTGATGGCAAAGAGATAATGCATCCTTCCTAATTATTGAAAATCTTTATCTCTCTCATGGAGAATTTGTAGTCTTAATGATACCTTTCCTCAGTTTGTCTTTAGCTGCAAACTGTTTCACTTGTTTCAGGGATTAGGACAATGATAACAAACAAACCAAGTCAGAAAAAGGCAGGAGTGGATCAGCAAAATTTAAGCTCCCCAGATTTCCCCCACAAACAAAACAAATGTGCACTTTAGGGTGAACATAGACTAGAAGAAAAAAAAAACTTGGGGCAGAACAGCAATAATTTGACAAGACCAAAGAAAGACCCCATATCAGGATTTAATCACTGTGAAGTGCAAACACCTCCAGGTGAGCTTAACCAAAACCCAATGGAAATCCTGGGATTACCTGGGTTTGGCTGGAGCCTCAGCCCCAGCCACAGGAACTTTCATCTCCCCATACTACATGCAAAGTCCAGGAAAACTGGGGGAACTTTGACTGATTTGGAATACCAGGTCCATCTGTGCTGCTGAGATATAGCTGGAGGAGAAACAACCAGCAATGGGTGAATGCAGAAGCAGTAGAGCAGGGATGATACTTCTCACTAAATAAATAAACAAAGAATAACCTACAAGGAAGCAAAGGAGAGATGTACACTTATGAATATAATCTCTTCTATTGTTAATATATATGCTTTCTTGAAGTAGAAATTTGTTTTAATATATTTTGAATCCTCACTGGTGATCTGCTGGGCACATAGCAATGTTTTGTTTTGTTTTTTATTTTCCTTTTCTATCTTTTTTCTTTTTCCTTATTTTGTATTCAGTTCAATAAAAATTACTTAAAAATACAAAACAAAACAAACAAAAAGTCTAAATCCCTGAGCCCTCCAAAGTTCAATCTGGGTAAATACAAAGGAAAAACAGGAAATATTTGAAAAATGTTCATTTTTTTCCATGTCATAAGCCCTTTCTTCTGGAATGTATTCAACAGAGTTTCTCCATTCCCCATGATAATAATAATCTTCACTTTATCCCTGGGGAAAATAGACAAAGCAAAATTAATCCAAATTTTTCTTCCGTACCCAAACTCAACTAAAGGAATGAGTAGAGGAAGAGAAAAGGTTAAATACAACTCATCTTCCAACCAGAAACACCCATACCAAATTTTTGCTTCCAGATTATTCCACTTGAATAGCAGAAAAATAATTCCTCTTCTCCATAAATCATTCACTATATTGTTTTTTAGGGTTTTTTTTTGTTTTTTTTTCTAGTATCCAGTTAAGATCACATTTAAACTATTTGACTCTTGTAGCACAATGTTTCCCTTGGAAAATGTCATGTATTTTGAAGTCCCAGTGAGTTTCAACTCTAGACAATGTGCAAAATGGTATGGTAATATCATTACCTACAGAGCATTCTCCTCTTTTCAAGAGAAAATGTAACTCAAAGAAATTGTGGTTATGGTGGTCATCAAAGCTATTTATATGGAAAGTAAGACAGTAATTCATTTTTTTTTTGTCTCACATAGAAAAAGAAAGATTAGTCAAAATGGGTGGTGGTGTTTTTTTAAAGAGGAGAAATAGTATATAGTAGTAAGAATAATGCATAAAAGGTAACTGAGAATTCTAATTTTAGATTCTTTCTTGAAGTGCTTCCAGTAAATAGAGAAATCTTTAGTAATTTTGAGTCCTTGCTCAAATACTTAAATCTTTTCACTAAACAATCCAATTGGCTAATGCCAATTCCACTTGCTAAATACTGTATATAATATTTCAAAAGAAAGTTTATTCAAGAAAATCAATTATATCCATCAAAAGGCAAATCAGAATCATCTCAAGATCTTTATAATGTCCCTAAGTAAGAATTCCCTAGTATCCTTTCACACTTTTACAGACAATTAGAGTCACTGAATGTATCTCTGCAGGCAATATAGCACTATTCCTCCAGTGCCGTGTTTATCATTGTATGATATAACGGCCATTTCACTAGAATAACCTGCTCATGATTAATTCCTTGCTGGTATCTCCACTGGCATGGTTTGGAGTACTATCATTTGGTGGTAAAAACTTTCTACCTCCTTCCTAGTGTCTTCTCCCAGTCATCCAGGACATTCCTAATTTACTCTGAGGAGGGAAGACATATCCTGACCTAGGATAATGAGTCTTTCAGAAGAACCTATGGTCCCAGACTAGGAGTTCCTTTATTAAAGTTGGAACCCTTGCTTACCATTTAATTATTTCACTCCTCACTCAGCAGCTAGATTTGTGTGTTTCCTCACAAAGGGATGCTACCTACAATCCCATTCTGCTTTAAACTACCTGAGAGTCACCAATTCTGACTCTATTCATTGATAAAGTAACTGTAACCTCATTCAAATCCTAATGTCTCTTCTACTTGGTTACATTAGGATTGGGTATCCCTTCCATATACACTGAATATATCTTGTGCATACCTGGTTATATGTCACGAATGCACTCTGGTCCTTTCCCAGAGCCAAATCTGATACATCATTCCCAAGAGTCTTGGAGAGCTGGGTTATAAGAAACATTTATTTGCTTAAGCTTCAATTGGTTGTATTCTCCCTCTTTTGATATGGGCCTACAACAAGTACCCTAGTTCTATTTAATCACTTGATAGCAATTAGCTTTTTAAAAAAGCTAATATAGCTAAAATATAGCAAGAATAAATATATAAACATTTTGCCTCAAGACCTATTGAGCATATTCTCCCCTATAACACCTTAATCTCTGGGGAGTAGGCTCAATGTTTGGCTAAGTTCCCACATAGCATTGGTCCCACCGAGATCATGTCCAGATGCAACACTGATGCTAGATGAATCATTGTTTTCAGCTGTCACTGAGATGGGATCCTGAAGATCACTCTCAAAAATCCCCTTTTGTTCCCTGGGGAATCCATGTTACATTAGCTACAGAACTTATTCATTGATCCAGCTTGAATTCCAGCTCCCAGATTTTTCTGATTCACTCTTCTGGCACCAGAAGGAGACTCTACTCTGGTCACCTGGAATGGAAAATGAACAAAAATCCCAATGGCAGAGACCTGTCAAGTGATTTCAGGGTTATGTGGTCTTAGAGACGGAGAAGTTCCTAAAGCCCCTTTCTTCATGGCATGGTATCTCAGTGAAAGTCATAAACAAAGGAGTTACTAAATAAAGAAAGGCTAAAGCACATAGATCTTTTTTGAAGCCCCAAAGCCTCATCTTCAAAGACAACCAGAACTAGTTACAGAATTTCCACACATTTCAGTCTCCATGTAAAGAAAAAAATCAGCATTTGTTAAGTCTTCTGTTTGCTATGCACTTTACAAATATTTCATTTTATTCTCACAACAATCTTGGGAAATAGGTACTTATCCTTATTTTATAGATAAGGAAATTAAGGCAAAGTCAGTAAGTGACTTGGGTCACACAACAAGTTAAGCATCTGAGTCTGAATCTTCCTGAGTCCAAGACCAGTGCTCTCCCCGGCACCACTTAGCTGCCTCATTAAGGCACTCTCCCAAACACTTCACTATGATTTTCCCAGAAGCAAACTTCCTTATATCATCCACATGGTGAAGTTTCATCAGTAGAGAATTGGTCCTGTGCATGTGCCAGACACATTTGCATTTTCTCTCCTATATTAGAGGAGGACAGAGACTTTGTTTTGGCTTTATTTCTACTTCCAGTGCTTATCTCAATATATCTTACATAATAAGTGTTTAGCAAATGCTTGTTGATTGACTGCCCCCAAAAGATGACTCTTATTTGTTCAGGAGTTGACAAATCATCACATTTGTCCTTGAATTTACTTTTGGCAATAAGTGAAAAGTCAAGTTCCCAGATTCTTTCAGTGACAAAAATCCCTTTCCAGGAAAAAAAAAATTAAATCTTTCCTCATTCATTGGCTCCTTCCACTATATCTACAACCACTCATGACTTCTATTCTAAAACAAAACAAAATAAAACCACTTTTTCTTTTGTCCCTTTAGCATCCAACCAATTATTCTCCTTCCTTTTACCACCACATTTCAAAATTATTCTAGATTTTATGATTCACTGCCTCCACTTCAGATGAAGTAGTGGAACAGTAGACTCACTGTCAAGAGACCTAAGCACTTATTCCAGGAAACCCTTCCCCACACTCCATTTACCTAGTGAATTCTTAGTCATTTGTTAAAACTACACCCAAATGTCAGCTCCTCAAGGAATATTTCTCCATTTCCCCAAGTTAATAATGATTATAAAATCTTCAAACATCACTTAGATTTTGCTTTCACTTTTCTTATATACTTACTTTAGGATAATTCATAATATAATTATTTGTTTATGGTCTAGAGACTGCTGGGTAGTAGCGGGATAAAGGGCTGACCTTGGTATAAGGATGGCTTGAGTTAAAATCTTACCTCAGACACTTCCAGGGTGTATGAGACCCTGAACAAGCCATTTTACTTTTCTTGGTCTCAGTTTCCTTATTGGTCAAATGTTCCTTAATTTTGCCTTCCATAAATTTTAAAGTGCTAAATAAATGTTAGCTATTATCATGTATTATATTTTTCCACTAGACAAAAAATTCTATAAGCAATCATTTCATTATACTCCAGATGCTCAGGGAACACTTCCACAGTGATTGCCTTACCTGTGCCTAGACACCTTCTATCCTTCCTCCCTTCTCTTCAGCCACACATAGCCCTGGGACAATTCCACTTGAGACTGAATGCCTGTGGACAATGGTAATCTAACTAAACTCTTTCTTCAATTAAATCCCCAAAAAGTAGGACCACCCCCATCCCAATGATTCTGGATTCTGGATTGCTATTGTTCAAACCTCATTCTCCATCTATCACTGACCAGTCCCTTATTGCCATCCTACTGAACCCAACCATCCTGGCCCTCCCCTCCAAGATCTTATTTTAAATACCCAAACCTTCCACTGAACTCTCTAGAGTCTGCTCCATGAGCAATCAACTAGCTTTCATCTTAAAATTTTCTTTTTTGCTCCCTCCATTCTCTTGCACTCACTAAGACATTAGTAACTTATAATAACACAGCTTTCCTAGATGCTCTTTCCACAACCGAACCACAACTTTACTAATATTCCTCCCATCTCCACTCACTAGAAATGGCGGGGAAGTTACAAAGTGTAAGTTTGAATACTTCTTGCTCCCCATGGACACTTTCAGACTTTCCTTCTACCAGCATCACTCATAAACCTTACCTTGGAACTTTAGTCTATATTTTTCACTCAATCAAGTGGCTATTATTTATAGACCTCCAGGACACCCTCCTTCCTTTCTCAATGAATTCAATGCTCAACTCACAGTCTTCCCTCTCAACTCCTGCCCTCATATTAGGGGACTCAACATAGATTCTACATAGATTTCTAATCTCCCAATTGCTCCTTTATCTTCGTGAAAGTTTTACTCTGACAAACTACATCCTTAGATCACTCTTGCCATTTGCTGCCTTTACTCCCATTCACCTATTGCTGAACAAGGCTGGAGAAAATCATGCAGTCGTGCTGGCTGGATCGACTACAAATTTATGATGTGACATCTCATCTGGGCCTTCACTACAGCAAAAGACCATCTTATACATTTTTTCTCAATTCAACTTGGCATAGTGGATAGAGTTCTGGATCTAGAGTGAGGAAAACCTGAATTCAAATTCAGCCTCAGACATATATATATATATATATATATATATATATATATATATATATATATATATATATATATATATATATATATATATATATATATACATATATACATACATATATACATACATACATATATATATGTATATATATATGCATATATACTGTGGAAAAAATTTCTAAATAAAATAAAAAGTAAAAAAAAATAAAATAGTTACATTTTAAGAACATAGACAAACTGGATTGAGAATAGAAAGCAACTATCATAGTAAGAGAATTTAAATCATGCTATGGAAGAAAACCAATCTCAAGGAACTAGAAATATAATAGCCATTATTTATTTATTGTCTATGGCTTCTTACTCAGTACATACACAAAATGTCAAAATGAGAAAAGATTAAAAAATGAACTTTGAATGCAAAGCCTTTAAGGCACAGCTGAGTGCTGATTATTTTGTTATTGAATTAGATGGCAAAGCATTATAATTATTCTGAAATAATACTAAAACTGTGCTAAAATAATGCAATGCCAAACAAAGCACTCATCACAATATCTCCAACTCACATAAAAGCACCAGTCAAGAAAATTGGAATTTTTAATAAAATATCTCATTCATAGCAGAATTTCTTGACTAAAATAAGAATTGAAAATGAAATTGCAACCCAACTGAATTTCTTAATAATTTCTTTTGTTAGTCAAGCAAGGAAAATAGCTGACCAATGATGAGTTAATTAAATTATGTTTGGTAAAGCTGAAAAAAATTGTGTCCAGAGAAAATAAACTTGTTTAAGACTATTAGTCTTTTAACTCAATTAAAGTCATATGTTAGTGCATATGCATGAGTATTTAGCAATACATATTTGTGTGATAAGACATTTTCAAAGATGAAAATTGTAAAATCTCATTACAAATTAGCATTAATTGATGAATATTTGCAATAGATTTTGATGACAAAGAATACTAACTTGACTAAAATAATATATATGTATATTAAAAGTTTACTCATACCAGAGTAAATTTACTCATACCAGATCTAGAGAAGAGATGGGGTAGTGTGGGAAGATAATATAGACTATTTTCATATTCCTGGAGGGAATAATTAGAACCAATGGATAAAAGTAACAGAAAGAGAAATTTTGTCTCAATATGAAGAAAAGTTTCCTTACAATTAAAACTGTGTACCAGTGGAATGAGTTATCTTCAGAAACAATAATCCCCATAGTGATCTTCAAACAGAGAAGAACCAATCACTTATCTAAGATGTTGTAAAGATCAAACTAGATAAAATCTGAGGTTATTTCTGACTCTGATTGACCTTCCTAAAGAACAAGAAGGAGAGAGATGTTTTCATGTCTTCTAAGGTAAGGGAGCTTTAGAGGAGGGGAAGAAGAGGAAATAGAGGACAAATCATTAGCCCCAGAATGCAGAATCCTTCAAGATTGTCAGAATGGATTTACATTATTTTTTTCAGTTTTCTTTAGTTCTTATTCATTTGTTTCACTGAAAGAGATTGAGAGTCATTGAGCTCATGTTTTTCCTTACAGGCAAATTCTTAAACCATATGCATTCTGGTGGGAGCAGAGGAACTATTAGAAGAGAATATAACATTTTTTAAAGGAATATAATACTATAAAGATGAACTAGATATAAAATAGTTTTAGCCATGGAGGGAATCCCTGGCTCTTTCACAAAGTAAATATTTGTGCTTTCTTGCCCACAAGATCCTCCCCAATGATTATTCATTCTTTTGTACAAACCATATCCTGACTTAGTCAGTAGTTATATTAATCTCTGTCTGAAAGTTTGGCATAAAATGGAAACTGATTCTCATCCATATCTTAGGATCATAGATTTAGAATTTTAAAGGATAAAAAACAAGTTTGATTTGATGTGTTATATTTATCAATTTAGGACTGTGGATTGCTTAGGAGCAGGATTTTTTTTAATTAAAAAAATTTTTTTTTGCCTTTGTATTTTTAGCACCATGGTTGGCAAATAGGATCACTTAATAATACAAATAGAATAGATAATAATAATAATAATAATAGAATAATAAAACCACTTAATCACGGTTGACTTTATTTTGACTTAAGTTGGTCAGTCAAAAAGTATTTATTACTGTGCTAAGTGCTGGAAGTACAAATAGTAGATACATCGAGAACAGAGAGAGAGAAAGAGAAGAGAGAGAGAGACAGAGACAAGAGAAACAAAGAGAGAGAGAGAGACATGTAAAGACAGAAACAGAAAGTCTGTTCACCTTCTGATGGGAAGAGAACAAGTATTTATTTATAAGGCACCTATGCTGCCCAGTACTTTGCAGACAGATGTTAGTGCTTTGCTTATGATCACACAGCTAATAAATTACTGAGACTAGATTTGAACTCAGGTTTTCTTTGTGCCAAGCTTAGAAAAAATACATAAAAGGAAGCTAAAAAGGAATGGAAAATAGGGAGAAATGAAGGTAGCAGGCAATAATGAATAATGGGAGATGATGGGAGAAAGACTAATGGAGATGAGATTTTAGCCTGAAGAAATATGGAGAGATGGGTGGCCTGGGCGCCTTCCTTCAATGGGGCTTCTAGGAGAAGCCAACCAGTCAGGAGATAGAGGGGTTCCAGTAGCTGAGGGTACATGCAAGGTGTAAAGCCAGACTGATGAGAAATTGAAAAGACTAGGAATCCAGAAAATCCAGAACTATTTGGTAATTATTAAATAAGTAGTACATATACAGATAATGACCAGGATTGGTTTAATTCTCAGGGATAAGAAAAAAATATATGTGATATAATCACTCTCTCACATTGCTTGTCTACTCAAGGGGTAGGAGAAGGGAAGAAGAGAGGGAGAGAATTTTGAACTCAATTTTTAAAAATGAATATTAAAATATTTTAAATAAGTTCACGTTTTAACTGTTTTGGAGTGTTCAGGGAAGACTAGCACCATTGAAGGCTTGCCAAGACCTCTTCAGGGCTGTTCATCTACCTTTGGTAAGTATTTCCTACCTGCTATACGAGGTAGGTCATTTGTGGCTCCTGTAGTATATCCACATCCTAATAAGACTACTTCAGCAGACAGGCTAAATCAATTTGAGGATAACCAACAGACTTGAAACCTGCTGGTGAGTTAGAAGGATGTCACAGGATGGACAGCAGAATGGGCGGATGAAAACAATTTGTTCCAATGGCCATGGAGGCAGCAGAAGCAAATGCTGTGGAGTACTTAGAGCTTGGTCAGACATTTGAAGACGCCAAAGTCATCCAGTGATTCCAGGCTAATGCCGATCATCTTGACTTTTGTCCAGTCACTGAACTTTAATGACTAAGATAGTTCTGCTGCACTTAAATCTAATACATGCACTAGTCAAGACATTGGTCCCCTTCAAAAGGAAAATGTGAATAACATAGCCCAGCATTGGTCCCACCAAATTTCCAAACCAACCCTCCCCCTCAGACAAGTTTATCAGAACTCTTCTGGGTTGAAAATTTTTCTTAAACACTTAACTTCAGCAGCATTATTACTACATTAGACTGGAAAATAGAAGGGAAGAGGTGGAAAATTGTTCCCATAGTTTTATCAAAAACACTAATTGTGACTAAGATAAAGTACAGGAGGATTTCACATTTTAGACATCAGCGTTAACCTCGTCCCATTTGGAATAGTGACTAGTTCCACAATAATCACACGGAGAGTGCCATTAGCCTGGCTAAATCAAGCCATCAAAATTGGAGCCTGTTTATAAGTGCATTAGGAGAAGAAGAAGGTCATAATCAATCAATAATGAACCCATAAGGTCCTAATTTAGTGAGATAATGATCTCAGGGGAAAATTCAGTGTGATGAGACCAAGCAGATAGATATTGATCAGTTTCACACTGAGGATTTAAAATCTAACATGATACATCAGAGAGTCCCCTTTTCTGAAAATTTTCTGAATGAGGAGAAGCAAATGCATTCAGCTGAAAATGAGTCATCTCATCTAATACTGATATCATGACAGTGACAAGATCTTGAAGTAGTTTTTCTCCTGTCCTAAGAAGCTCACTTAAAGATACCTCCACAAGTCCTTCATAAACCCACTGAGGATAAAACTAACAAAGGATTTTATTAAAGGTAGAAATTCCCTCAAGATAACCCTTGCCCTCCTCTACCAGTGATTGCCACACCCTTGGCATACAGAACAACACAACTTAACATACTCTTTATTCATCTCTATCACTTTCAGACCCTTTCTTTCCTGCCATCTCTTGGCAACCTCTTCCTTTGAAACTCATACTGTCCAATTCTATTAACATATTCACATATTCATTGTTGACTTCTACATCCTGATTTTTCTTTCTTCCTTCTTAACAATTTTGTAACTGGTTTACATCCTGGCTTCCCAGTTCTTCAGATTACTTAATTCTCATGATCTCACTCTGTATCCACTTTATCTTGGCCATTCAAAAGATAGTCATATCATAAACTTTATCATCACAAAAAAGTATGCTCCTTAATAATCTTGAATTCTAAATTTTTTTTCTCTGGCCACATTTCTATAATGGCACCACTATCCTTCCACTTCACTATGTTTTAAACCTCTGGATTATTGTCTACTTTTCCCTACACTTTACCGACCTCCGCATCTAAATCATTACCAAGTCCTTTCACAATTCTTACATTCATTCCTTTCTCTCCATTCTCTTTGCCACTACACTAATTTTGGTTCTCTTCTCATCTTTTCTGGACTGCTGTAATTGCCTCCTAGTAGATCTTTTTGTATCCAATCATCCCCTTTAACCATCTTCACATAGTTGCCAAAATAATCTATCTGTAGCATATTTCACTTCACTTTTCAAGAAGCTTTCCTGATTCCCTCAAGGATAAATCCTTAACTTTGCATTTAAAGCCCTTAACAATCTACCTCTAAACTATCTCCCCAGTTTTTTCAATAACCCTTTTCACAGATTCTACATTTCAGCTAAACTGGTACACAACTATTTCCTGAATTAAATACTGTTTTTCTTGCCTATGTAGTTATGCAAGCCATATCTCAGACCCAAAATACCCAAAAACTCCCTCCTCATTTCTGCCTTTCAAAATCTTTTTTTCTTTCATCAAGGTTTAGCTCATGTGCTCCTCTTCCATGAAGCTTTCTTGACCTGTTCCAACTAAAAGTCATTTCTTCCTCTTGAAATTTTCCTGAGCACTTTGTCTTTCCTTCATCGTCATCATCCCCAAGAAAATATTTATTTGTGCACTTGTCTAACCCCCTCAGAAAAATGTAAACTTCATAAAGATAGAGATCTGCATGTTTTTAATCTTTCTCTCCCCAGTAACTCTCATATAGGAGGCCCTTAATGTTTGTGAAACAAATCAGAAGGATGGGTAGGAGGAATGACTCAAATTTCTTGTTATATAATTTATATCACAACTTTGTTAATTGCTTGTGTTATGTTCACATGGTATTTTACAGTTTTTAAGCTTTTCGCATATTATCTCAGGTGAGTCCCATCAGTACTGTGAAGCAAATAGGCCAAGTTTTTCTGCAGTCTTTTCCTCATAATTTTAGTCTTAGACTCTAAAGCCTGAATTTTTTTTTTTTCTGTGAGTTATTCCCTTCCAATCAAGATTTTCTTTTAACTTGGGAATTCTAGTAATGAAACCATAGGTCCTTCTGGGACCATTCTACTGATACATTTCCACTGTATTATAAATTATTCATAGCCTATTTGGCTTAGCCATTAAAGGATTACCTTACTTTTCACTCTTAGAAATCTATCAGCTGTTATCAGTTGGTGTCCAGTGGATTTATTAATATTCTTTCTTTCTTAGAACACAAAATCAAATTCTCTTTGTGTAAGTCTCTCATGGGCTCAAAACAAAAATCCCTATTATCTTCAAGGAAGAGCACTCAGAAGAGCACTTTTACTTTGCATCTGCAAAGAAAGATGCAAGTACCTCAGAAAGGCTTTTACTGGTGCAAATCTTTTCCAACTTGTTTACAGAATATCACTTCTATTAGAACCTTTATGTTGAACTCAGTCAATAGGCAATCAATCAACAAGCATTTAATAAGTACCTACTAAATGTCAGAGGATGCAAAGACAAAAGTAAAACAATCCCTGACTGAAGGGGTTTGTAATCTAGATAGCTATGTGGCTGTAGGCAAGTCACTTAATATTTATCTGCTTCAGTTTCCTCAATTATAAAATAAAGCTTAGCATCTACCTTCTGAGATTGTTGTGAGATATTATTTGTAAAAGTCACTTAACCAATATCTGGTACCTAGTAATTACTATATAATTAACCATTATGTAGTTGGGGACCATATGCAGGTATATACATACATGAATACATATATATATATATATATATATATATATATATATATATATATATAAAACACAAACAGAATAAACAAAAAAAAATTGTGGGGTGAGAAGGATGATTCTAGAATTAGGGGTGGGAAGTGTTGAAAAGAACAGGAAAAGTTTCCTGCAGGAGGCAGCATGGGAAGCCAGAATTTCTAAAAGAAGAGGTAAGGAGGGAATGAATTCCAGGAATGAAAAACAGCCAAGGAAGGCATGAAGAGAAGAGATGGAATGTCCTGAATGAAGGTTGTGTTGGTCATATTGAAAGTTGTGCAGATAAGATAATTGTATAAATATGTATGCATATGTTGGATTTAACATATTTTTCTACCATGTTTAACACATATTGTATTGTCATTTAGGGGAGGAGGTGGGGAGAGAAGGGGAATTTGGAACACAAGGTGAATGTTAAAAAATTATCCATGCCTATATTTTGAAAATAAAAAGCTTTAATTTAAAAAAAGAAAAAAGTAATTGAGCAAAAAAAAAAATGCAATGACTGGGAAAATTAGATGGATAAAAAGTAGAGTTCTATGCTAAAAAAAAAAAAAAAGTCATCCTGATTCAGTGATCCCCTTAGTCCAAGCATGGTCCAGCATGTATCCCTACCTATTAAACATCATATATAGACAGTTGAGGAGGAGTTGAGATGCAATAGCCCATCCTGTTTTGCTGACATGGACTCTCCAAATTATCTTTCATATTATTATGAAAATCTTCAATAAAAGTTGGTTCTCTTTTGAGTCCCTTGATAATTTCTAGTGATCAGCCCAATAGCAAATTGCTACCTTCATATATTTCTAAATTAACTTTTAAAATTCTCTTTTTTCCGAATTTTACCTCCTTAATCAGGGCAAAAGTCCAAACAAAAAATTTTCCTTTTAACATTTGGACTGTCATGTATGTGAAGGGGAATAATATGTAAGAAGGCTAGAAAGGTAGATGTGGGGTCAGATTGTCTAGAGCTTTAATCACCAAACAGAGGAACTTATATTTGATTCATATTAATAGGGAACCACTAGAGTTTGAATAGAGAAATGACATGGAGCCACACTAGAAAAATCATGTTAGCAGCTGTATAAAGGATAGATTAGAATAAAGAGAGATCATACTTTAGGGAGATCTATTAGGAGGCTATTACAATATTTCAGGTAAGAAGTAATGACGGCCTGAACCCCTATAATAACTATGTGACAGGTGATGGATATAAGGGGCATTGTAGACATAGAAATAACATTTTCGAAATCTCTTTCTTAGTTTCAGCCAATCCCACTTTGTTGACTCCAGAAGTGACAAGATATCACTGTCATTAACTTATGAGGCAAAAATCATCTACAATGGTGACTCTCTTCCTGGACCACTACTTGAGGAAAGTCCCAATCATATTTCTTCAGCAATATTCTTCTACAGCTTCCTTATCAACTACTTCATCATTGCATGTATGCCTTTTCTTTCTCTCACTCTCCACTTACCAGTTCTGGAACCAGAAACTATGATCAAATGAATTCTTTCATTGTTCCTGGATGGATTATGTCAACTAAATTCTCATGATTTCATTCATTATCCATATAACTTTGCAGGCCAAAGTGTCTCTTCCTGGCCCCCAGGGCACCATTCCTCTCTGGGTGTTGTTCCCCATTAGAATGTAGGGACTTGGAGGGCAAGTGCTATCTTTGCTTTTTTATTTGTATACTAACACGTACCACATTTAAGGCAGTTCTTGGTACATAATTTAATTCAATTCTATAAATATTTGTTTAGCATTTTCTAAGTGGCCAATGCTATACTAAATATTAGGGATACAAATAAGAAAAAAAAAAAAAGATAGTCCCTGTTCTCAAGGTAGTTTGTAATATAATGGGAGAATACAATACATAAAAGGAAAATCAAAAAGGGAGGGGGGGAAGGGTAAAATGTTTTCTGGCATCAAAACAAGCAGAGTCACTTATGGAAAGTGGAGTACTACCTGAAAGGCTCTAAGTCCTCTGTAATGGAAAGCTTTGGTAGGAATTTATTTCTCTGCCCTCCAAACCCTCCCAAGAGAGGAGAAAGGCAACAGAGGGAGGTTAAAAGGGATTGAATATCAAAAGCTGAGTCAATCTGTCTCATAGTGATATTTCAGGAGATCAGTTTATCCTGGGGAGACATGATATTTCTTGGATTAAAACTAAGGAGAACTATTGACAGAAAATAGTAATAATTGTAATGTTAATAAACTGATAGCATAAGAATAATGTAAATATTGATAATAAATGCTTAATAAAATTGATATGTTACATATCACCAATAAAATGCTTTGGATATGTTATCTTCTTTGATCCTCACAACAAAACTGTGTGGATGACATTATTATCCCCACTTTAAGATGTGGAAGCTGAAACAGAGAGAGGTTAAGTGACTTGCCTAGAATTGAATAGCTAATAAATATCTAAGATTTGAACTTGTATCTTAAGTCCTGTATTTATCTACAGTGACATCTAGATATGTGACACCTATTTCCTTTGGGCTCATTTATCATCCCTGTAAATTTACAGGCCAAAATGCCATTGTAATTATTAGTCTTTAAGAGGAGCAATGCCTTGACAATTGCTTGAATTGGATTTAAGTGGGGCAGATGTGCACAAAGTTGACAAGCCTTGCTTCATGAGTTATTGAAGTGGACAAAAGTCAAGGCAACTGGCAATGGTCCAGGATGCAATGGATGACCCTGGCATCTTCAGTGTCTGGCCAATATCTAAGCACTCCATAGCCCATGCTCCAGCCATCTTCATGGCCGTGGGAACAAATTGTTCTTTCTGACCATTCTGTAGAGGAAAGTCTTCACTTACTTGGGGAAGACATCAACTCATCAACAGATCTGATGCCTCTCAGTTACTCTCAGCTTGATTTAAGTTGTCCATTAAGATGTTTACAAGAGTGTGGTCATTGCACGTAGTACAGCTTCTTGGAACTATAGGTGAAAGTTGGGTGAAGGTGGACTCCAAAGCTGCATGAGCAACCCTGAAAAATACCCAGGAAGCTCTCCCACTAGAGGTAATAGTCTTCCCTGACCAGCCTAGACATCCCAATAGTCCATATTCCCTTTAACATCTTTAATAAAGGAAGGTTTTATTCATCTGTTCATTTGTACATACTTGAGTCATGTGAGAGATTAATAATGTTAGAGAAAAATGTCTATAATGACTTCTTATCCTTTTTGCAACTTATTAAAGATTTTTATTTTCAAAACATATGCATTTTGTTTTCTTTCTCATTTTTTCCCCTTTTTGATCTGATTTTTCTTGTGCAGCAGAATGATTGTGGAGATATGTATAGAAGAATTGTACATATTTAACATATATTGGATTACTTGCCATCTAAGGGAGTAGGGACACTCTGTTCCCATGGTTTTCTCTCTGGGTGCAGATGACTCTCTCTATAACAAGATACTTAGAAATGGCCTGGATTACCTCATTGTTGAAAAGAGCCATGACTATCAGAACTGTTCATCATATAATCTTGTTGCTATCTACACTGTTCTCTTGGTTCTACTCACTTCTTTTAGCATCAGTTCATGCAAGTCTCTCCAGGCTTTTCTGAAATCATCTTGTTGGTCATTTCTTGAAGAACAATAATATTACATAATATTCATAAACCACAATTTATTCAGCCATTCTCCAATTGATGGGCATCCATTCAGTTTTTAGTTTCTTGCTACTACAAAGAGGGCTGCCACAAACATTTTGGCACATACGGGTCCCTTTCCCTTCTTTAGTATTTCTTTGGGATATAAGCCCAGTAGTAGCACTGCTGGATCAAAGGGTATGCAATGTTTGATAACTTTTTGAGCATAATTCCAAATTGCTCTCCAGAATGGCTGGGTCAGTTCACAATTCCATCAACAATGTATCTGTGTCCCTGTTTTTCCACATCCCCTCCAATGTTCATCATTATCTTTTCCTGCCATTTTAGACACCTTATTGCAATTTCTAAACTCTCTTGATGTCACCATTACTTAACAACCATTCCTCCTCTGAGGTTCATGCTACACGAACTGATCATTTAATTCAAATCCTGATGGTTATTTACCGGCCTCCAGGATACCGTCCTTCCTTTTTCAATGAGTTCAGTGTCAGGCTCATAGTCTTCATCTCTACCCCAACTCTTGCTCTAATACTTGGAAACTGATACCTTTTAATCCACCCCAAACTTCCAGTTCCTAAATTTATACAAATTTCATTGTCTGCTCTTCCACTCCTCTATACATACACATAGATATGATTATGTACTTGATCTACTTTCATGTCCAAGAATTCTAAAATGCCTATATCCAACCATAATCAATCTCATATTATTTCTTTTTTCTCTCTACCTTATTCCTCTTAACTTTATTATTCATACTCACAATGATCACCATTTTTTCTGTCCCTCAATACTTTACCAGGCCATTATCCTTGTTTTATATACAATTCTTTGCCTTCAAAAATCTACTCCCTTTACTCTCTACTTCCTGGGTCCCTTGTCTAATCTCTGCTCATGTCTTCCCAAACCCTGCTTCTCTCCCACCATGTGCCTCGTTTGCTCTTCCCCACCTACTGCTAGATGACAAAGGAATCACTGACTGCTGATTTATCTAATCCAAACTATCTAATCTCAACAAAGCCTTCAGTGCAAAGCCTCCCAAATAGATTCTCTATTCCATTTGTGACAATGGCTATTCCAACCAGTCTCTTCTCTCTCTAAAATTCCTCAGCTGAGGACCTCATGTCATAGTTTTCCAAGAAAATCAAAATTTTTCCTTATGAGCTAACTCTTCTCTACTTTTCCCTTTTCTCACAACTCCTGGGCATCATTCCCATGGACACTTCTTTCAATCTTACTCATGATGAATAGATAAGAGCTAAAATATAAAAATAATGACTTAGGCTTGGAGTGTCAGGAAGACTGATTTCAAATCCCATCTCTGATTCATGCTTGTATGATCCTGAGCAAGTCACTAAATCTCTCAGTGTTTTAGACTTCTCTCTAAGATATAGTAAAATGATTGGAGAAGGAAATGGCAGACCACTCCAGTATTTCTGCCAAGAAAACCCCAAATGAGATCATGAAGGGCTGAAAAAGATTGAAAAATGACTCAATAACAACAACAACAAAAATCTACATTAGTAGAAATGAGTTCCTCATCTTGGAATTCCTTAAACCAAAGAACTCATAGTTCTAGTTTCCATTTCTATATGATGAAGAGATGGCCCTTTTCCTGGCCAAGGCCAATCCCACTACATTTAAACTTGATATCAACCCTTCCTGTTTTCTTCTATATATCCTAAACTGTTATTAACAATTTCTCAATAACCTTCAGTTTCTTCCTCTATTCTTATCCTTCTCTGATACTTACAGATATGCCTCTTACCTCCTTCATCTTAAGAAGGAAATGTTTTTAAAGTTTAAACTAGTATTAAACCTAACCAACCCATTAAGCTATCTTCCTATGATACTTTTTCCTTTCTCAACTTCATTCCTTGAAAAAGTTATCTGTACCTATTGCTTCCAAATCTTCTCCTCTCACTCTTTTTAAAATCTTTTTCAATCAAACTCCTAACTTCAAAATTGAACCAAAACATGCTCTCTCCAAAATTACCAATAATATCCCAATTTACAAATCCTCAGTAGAGGTCCTCCAGATCTGTAAGAAAGTGCTCATTTGCAAGCCAAAGGTTCTCCCATCTGCTTGATGCTTAATCTGCCTGGAGAAGCTGATGACCAGTGTTAGTTGACAGGAATTTCCTTGCCCTGTTTTTCAAGCCTAGAAGATGCTGCACCAGCTCACTTTGCTATGTTACCTTTGCTTACAAAACAATTTACAGTCCTTTCTTTCTTGGTTCTTATACTTACCATTGATCTCTATGCAGTGGCTTATTACCTTCTCCCCCATGAATAATCTCTTCTCTAACATTTCATGACACTACTCTCTTGGTTTTCTTCCTGTCTCTCTGACTTATCTTTCTCAGGCTTTTTAGTCAATCTTCATCCATGTCACATTCCCTTTTCTCATCTTGTATCTGTTTTTTATGTATTTTGAATATATCTATGTATGTTGATAATGTCTCGCTCATTAGAATTTAAGTTTCATAGACAATACCTTTTTTTTTCTGCCTAAACTCAGCCCCCTAATAAATAATTGATGCTTACTAAATATTTATTGGCTAACTTCACCTGAAAAAAAAAAGAATTGTTCATTGGGTTTTCTTTTTTTTTTTAAGAAAGAAAATTAATCTTTCTGTACCTTACTACCTCAGTTAAATAAACAGGGTTTTATACTAAAGATAGTTATCAAGATCTCTTCTACTTCTAAATCCATGATTCTCCATTATTGTAACTCCATAATATTCCTGTTGATTATTCATTCTGTGCATGACTCAATCCCCGAAGAGCCCACAATGGGGTTGGGTGTGTTGCTTAGCAGTGAAATAATTGAGAATCACTGATGAGAAAACCTTATAGTTCTAGTTTCATTTTTCAACTTCAACTAGAACTATCTGAGCCAACAATACACAAGTGCTTCCATTCATCCTCTATAATAACACGCCCAAACATTTGCAGAACTGGTGGAAGGGCTTTTTGTTGTTCAGTTATTTTTCAGTCATGTCCAACTCTTCATGACCCCAATTAGGATTTTTTTGGCAATAAAATTGCAGCTGTTGGCCATTTCCTTCTCACTTTACAGATGAGAAAATTGAGGCAGACAGGATTAAATGACTTGACCAGGGTAACAGCTAGAAAGTGTCTAAGGTTGAATTTGAACTCAGGAAAATGAGTCTTCCTGACTCCATGTTTGACACTCTAGTGTGTTGCCCATCTGCTTCAGGAAAGGCTTTACTTTTGGTCTGTATGCCTCTATTTTCTTTTTCTACATAAACTTTGCACATTCCATATGTCATCCTGTTGGAGTCATTTCCCTAAACTAGCTAAATCATCAGTAGAGATCCTCCAGATCTGTAAGAAAGTGCTCATTTGCAAGCCAAAGGTTCTCCCATCTGCTTGATGCTTAATCTGCCTGGAGAAGCTGATGACCAGTGTTAGTTGACAGGAATTTCCTTGCCCTGTTTTTCAAGCCTAGAAGATGCTGCACCAGCTCACTTTGCTATGTTACCTTTGCTTAAACACATTTATCTTCAATGTAAAGTTAAATGAATATAATCATTGCTCAGTAATCCTCCCCATGGATCACAGTCAAGGTGTCCTGTTTCATAATGACTATTTCCCACAAGGCACATGGGTGAATTCCATTATCACTATTATTTCTGCTGACAATAGCTCTAACTAGGAGATAAATGATATTCCCGCAGTTCACATATATAATTGCTATTAGCATTAATGAAGGATCAAGGTGTGAGAAAATAGAATTTATCCTTTGAAATTCATAATGATATGATCAAGAAAATAAGATTAATTCATATCATGGCAGCTTGATATGGCAGAGAGCTGACCTTAGAAGCAGAAAACCCTTGGTTCAAGTTCTGTCGCTGATATATACTAGTTGTGCAATATTAGACAGATTACCTAATCTCTTCAGGTTCCAGGCAATAATGTGAGACTAAGAGCAGGTATTGATCTGCATTGGTAGGAGTTTCCATAGTTGGATTTCCTTCAGCAACTAAATCACAAGGATGAATTGAAAGCTCATAGCTCACTTGGCATAAGAAATAAAGAGCTGCTCTAAGGAGATGGGGAAGATCTGCATTCATGTTCCAGTTCTAACAAATCCTCACTGTGTGATTCTGAACTAAATCACTTAGGTTTTCTAGATCTCAAGCAACTCTCAAGATTATCAGCTACAGAACAATTACTGATTTGTATTAGTAAAGACTATCAGCACTGGAAGTTGCCTACCTAGATGAAAACACAGGTCAAGGGAATAAAAATTAAAAAAAAAACAACCTAAAAAAACAAACAAACAAACAAAAACAAAACAAAACAAACAAAAAAAAACTGCCCTCACATTTATATGTGTGGGTTTTTTAATAATAGCTTTTTAATTTCAAAATATATGCAAATTCAGTTTTCAACATTCACTCTTGTAAAACCTTGTGTTCCAAATTTTTCCCTCTGTTCCCCCCATCCTCTCTCTAAGACAGTGAGTAATCAACTATAGGTTAAATATGTACAATTCTTACACACAAACATACACACATTTATATGTGTTTTAAGCACTCTTATGGCAATATCCCTGTGAAATAGGTAATACAAATATTATTATCCCCATTTTGCACATGATAAGATTGAGGTTTAGAGAGGTCTTGCTCAGGGTTGAGAGTCCTAATTAGGAATTTCTGCACCTTGGGAAAAGACCATGATCTTCATCTAGGGCGAGTGAAGCTTGTGCTCGTTCAATGAGGGTGTTGGACAGGATTTGGAATTCTAGAGAAAGTCTAAGGAAGTAAAAGGGGAAAAGAAAAAAGGAGGAGTTGGATTTTAAATATTTATCATAAAATAGATGTTAAGTTCTATTGTTTCTCCTTTGATGAAAGATGCAAAGTTCTGTTTGTACTCTTGAAATTTGATTCTCTGGAGCAAAGTCCCATTTGCTGCCCCCTTTCTGCCCTCCAGTTACAGCTCTATCAGCATCACCCAGCTGGAAAATGCCAAACTAAGGATTTGAATTTAGGTTTCTCCTGTCCAGTGAGCTTTGCAATATATTAACCCTAAATCAGATCAGAAATACCTCCTCCATTCACATACACACACACAGACACACATATGAAAATTAGCAAAATCCCCTTTTTACCCACAACACTAATGGTTATAAATAATGATGCTGTTTACTTGTCTCTACCAAGAATTCACAATAACATTTCATCGCTGATATGGATTTAGCAAATTTTGACAGATGCTTTAGCAGATGTTGTCATGAATTATTTAATGCATAAATGACTTTTTCATAAACCCATTTACTGTGTATCTTTTAGGGGTGTTATTAATAAGTATATATATATATATATATATATATATTTATATATATATTGTGATGGTTCTTGTTTGTCCTTTGTTTTTTAAAAGGACCAATGAGATCATGAGGTGATATCTTGACTAGTGAATAAATTGAATTTAATTTGCACAAGAAATCAGCTTTATTCTGTTTTCCAGACACACGAAAGAACAGTGGCTGGACAAATGCCAAAGTGACTAGCAATGACCCAGAATACAGTGGATGACTTGGTATCTTTGATGACTGACCAAATTTCTAGCATATCATAGCACCTGCTTAAGTTACTTTCATAGCCTTTGAAACAAATTGTCTTTATCTGCCCATTCTTTAGGTAGCGTTTTCATAAGCATATATAGATATCCCTCTAATTCACCAACAGATTTAAGACCCTTTGATTATTCTCAACCAGGTTTAGCCTATCTGCTAAAATGGTTTACCAGGTGTGGCCACTGGACATGCTACAGCTTCTTAGTACCACAGGTAAGAGTTTACTGACAGGAGGACAACAAAGTTGTCCTGAAAAATGCCTGGAAAGCTCTCCTTGTAAGAAGTGCTAGTCCTCCTTGAACACTCCATATACCCTATATATTGTGATATTTATCTTCTGAAATTTGGAATTAGCAAAAACATTTCCTATTAATAGTAATGTATTATTACTTTCATACAACAAACTCTTATACTCTCTTATTTGTAAATATATTATATACTGAACACTTACATTTATTTAATCAATATATATTATGAGTGTGCACATACATGTATATATGTAAAGATATGTCTATAAATAAGGATATTATGTATGTATATATAATTCTTTGTGGTGCACATATCATATGTGCATGTATATATATATGTATATATATAGCTGTGTGTATCTCCCTCATATTATGTATTGTGTCTTTCCATTTTAAGTTTAAATATGTGTGTAAATGTATATATAAACACATATGTATATGTAATATATACATACAACACATGTATTATGTCATATAGATATTATATAAATTATATATTAGATTATATGCATATAATAGATATAAATATATATAAATGAATACATAATACATTCTATATAAATTCCATATTTAGCATATAAGATATATATGTATGTATATACTCATCAATTAATACATGTATGAAAAATACAGAATAGCTAGAAATTGGCCTTAGAAGTAAAGGTGCTAATTTAGAACTATGCCCAAAGAGCTATTAAACTGTGCACACCCTATGATCCAGCAATATTTCTTCTGGGTCTATATCCCAAAGAGATCATTAAAAAAGGGAAGAGGACTCACATGTGCAAAAATGTTTGTAGCAGCTCTTTTTGTAATGGCAAGGAATTGGAAACTGAGTGGATGCCAATCAGCTGGAGAATGGCGGGATAAGTTATGGTATATGAATGTTATGGAATATCAGTGTTCTATAAGATATTATCATTAGGATGATTTCAGCAGGAGAAACTTACATGAACTGATACTAAGCCAAGTGAGTAGAACCAAGAAAAGATTGTACATGGCAACAACAAGATTATACAATGATTAATTCTGATGGATGTGGCTCTTTTCAACAATGAGGTGGTTCAGGTCAATTCCAGTAGACTTGTGATGGAGAGAGCCATCTGCAGCCAGAGAGAGATCTATGGGGATTGAATATGAATCACAACATAATATTTTCACCTTTTTGTTGTCGTTTGCTTGTTTTATTTTCTTTATCATTTTTTCCTTTTTGATCTGATTTTTATTATGCAGCATGATAAATGTGGAAATATGTATTGAAACTTACATTAGATTACTTGCAGTTTAGAGGAGGGGGTGGGAAGAAAGGAGGGAGAAAAATTTAGAACACAAGGTTTTGCAAGGATAGATGTTGAAAATTATCTTCGCATGTATTTTGAAAATAATAAGCCATTAAAAAAAGAGGTGAAGGTGCTAGTACTTATCATACATACCTTCTAATAGATGTATTTTTTTCTTCAGTTACCCAAAAGTAAAAGAAGGAAAAAGGAAAAACTATTTTGGGACTCATTATACAAATATGCAATTATGCCACCCACACTTGTGTAAAAATCATCTCTCACCTGGCTGCATTACTTTGGAACTTCTCTGAATAACTTCTTTACCCTGTCCTAAGAAGCTCAGTGATGAAAAATCATCACTCATCAAAATCCCAAAAACTTTGGTCCACCTCTGCTCCACTGATTATAGCAGAACCATGAATTCTAAATCTCCATTAAGGCAAGAGCTCAGCTCAGAAATTATTTCTCATCTGGTTGAAGTGCTTTGGGATTTCTCTGACTGATTTCTCTACCATGCCCCCACCTCAAAGCAATTTTCACAGACGTACTTTTTGGTTTTCTTTTGTATTTTGTCTTCTCACACTGGACTGTAAATTCCTGGAGGACAAGGATTGACTTTCTGTTGTTCTCATAGTTTTAGTCCCCAATGCTTAGTGCAGCACCTGGCACACAGGAAATACTCAAGAAATATTTATTGACTATTTTTTGATTGGCTGAATGTTATTGAGGACAGCAAGCATGGCCATCACTAGGCAATATTTTTAAACAAATATCCTAGCTCTTCCCTATCAGCACCATTGCCCTTCTGCTTCTTGTACTCAAAATTAGACCTGGAGAAGAGTTGAGAAAATGTAATTTTGACCCTTCATTGTAGGGATGGGAAACTATGGATATGAAAGTTTGCTTGTGACATCAGATATAAGGTAGGTATTACTTAGTTTTGTTAAACTTGCTTTTTTACACTTTCTTTTTTAATCGTTGCAAATGGTAACCTTCTAAATAGGAGACAAAATAGGTTTCTCTTTAGAAATGAATGTGACATAAAAGCAAATGGTAACCATTTAAAAAAATGGGAGGCAGTGTAACATCCCATCTGAGTTCATTCTTCCAACTCTCATTGGGCTAGCAGCTTAGGTTCTGAGAAGAGAAAATTCTACTTTTCTCCCCAGACTTCTGCCATTGAGTAACTCTGAGGGAGGTGGGATTTTCTAATCCTGTCCCCTTCCCCCACTCCTTGTGCTTTTCTGTGTCAGTCAGCCAGATGACACTGATTAGCTTTTACCAAAGAATATAAAGGAAATGATTAAAAAAAAACCCTCCCCAAAAGCACTTTCTCCTTGTATATATACACAAAAGATCCTTGAAAAGAATGAACTCAAATTTGAAATGCAAAGGAAGACAGAGCATGTTTAGAGAATTTATGGGGGAGAGAGCACCTTGCTACTCCTGGTCTTTGGAGTTCTTTTCTCCCTCTTTGAATCCTCAATAACTTCATTAATAGGTATAGCATCAGCAATGATGCTCCCTTGCTCAATTGGACTGCCTACTCATAGGGCACCATGTTTCAACTGATGAGTCAATACATAGCAGGTTCCCCCACCTGCTAAACTACTTACTTTAGTCATTTATTGCTATGACCAGCTTTGAGTGTTCTTCCTCCAGATCTTTTGCTAGAGGGATCTCAGGTGTCTCTTCTAAACTTTTAAAGCTTACAAAAGTTATAAACTGGTTCCATAGTCAGATATTCATCATATAAGATCAAGAAAGAACAAACTCAAAAGAAGCAGACATCACATACTCAGGGATATATAGCCACAAGGAGAGAAAGTAGTGACTCCCCACAACTCTAACATTTTTTTTACTTTAGTTGCTACCAAGAAAGAAAACACAAAACGGAAGGGGCCTAGAGAAGGACATATTGAACCTTTGTTTGAAAAATCAGTTCTGGCTCTGGACGTCCCAATTCATCAGCAAAACTAGTTCCTCAACCAACAAAAAACTTTCTTCCCTTTATATTGCATCAACCCTGAGTCACTCAGAGCCAGAGGTAGATGCACCAAGCATCCATGTGTTAGACTAGAACCAGAAAGAGAACAGTGCAGTTGTTTAACCACTTGGAGCAGCTAAGTGGTCAGTGGATAGAGTCTGAAACCTGGAGTCAGGAAGAACCATCTTTCTGCATTCAAGTTTAGCCTCATACACTTACCAGCTGTGTGATCCTGAAGTGGAGGAAAAAATGGACAACCACTCTTGTAACTTTGCCAAGAAAACCCCAGTTGGGGTCATAAAGAGCTCCAGACACAATTGAAAACGACTGATTGACCAAAAACCATTAGGAAGGGCAAATTCATCATGCTCCAAATCCTTGGTCCTCATTGTCCTGTGCTCTCCTTTATAGAACAAAAGAGAAGTAATAGATTTTAGGTGTTCACATGTTACTGTGACAGATTTTTTTTTCTTTGTTATAAGATATGTGACTTTAAACTCTGGGATTCCGTTTTCCATATCTTTAAAATAAGAGGATTGAACTTTATGACCTGTGAGATTCCTTCCAGATCCAACTCTATGATCTATAATCTTAAGAGAAGGTTCTATGATAGGAGGAGGGGGAGAACAGGGATAGGAGAAGTGATAATTGTGTAACAAAAACCATAAGATATTTGGGGAAAAAGACAATAAAAGTAATCCTAATATTGAGAATTTCAGGCTAGGTAAGCAAGAATAGCAGCTCATGTCAGGAATGGAGGAAGTGTTTTTGTCGAGAAAAGACCTCGGCCTTCTGCCCACCTATTACACATCATGTGTAGTCTTACATGCTCGCAACTGACAGCCACAAGGCAGTGGACCTGGTTTCACTACCCTTTCTAGTGATGACTAGGAGAAATGTTGAAAAGAATCCCACAGTACTGTTTTGTCCTGGAAAAACATGGTCTAAGCTTACAAATTTATAAGCATAGTTAAAAAGGAAAAAAAAAACTTGACTGCAAGCTGATTTTCTCCTTAGGGTGGTGGGCAAGGTTTTTAGATCTTCTTTTAAATATTCTTTTTAATAAGTACAACAGGTCTTATTCAGCTATTCCTGAGGTCTGAAGCATTTAAACTTGACTTAATTGCAGTCAAGCTGTTTCATATATTAACATGAAACAACGGATCAACTTAATCCATTAAACATGAAAAATTACATACATATTCTGTATATATAATACAAAATCTGATAGAGATGTATGAAGCATATTATCACCAGTAAATTAAAGATCTCTAATCATCATCCTTTTTGGAACATTCTATACAAATCAATGAATTTGACTGATATTTGTTTTCCAACAATGCAGTCAGTACTATTAAATTGATGACATTTTTATTAGGACAATGAGAAAATATTGATAATGTTAACAAGTTATAACTGAAATAAATGATCTATACTACCAGACCATTTAATTGACATAACAAGCTATCCTCAATCAGGAGTAGATTCAAATCTTGTTTCTGATACATACTGCCTCTAAGATCCTTGCCAGGCCCTTTAATTTCTCAGAGTCCTAGAAACTAATTTTTTCCTATTCTAATTCATTAAAAAAAAATTATTTTAAATAATATTTAAAGAACAAATAACAAATAATAAATTATTTCCCGATTACATACTAAAACGTTTTAAACTTTTTTGTTAAGTTTAGAGTTCCAAATTTTATCCCTTTTCTCTTCCTGAAATGGTAAGCAATCTAATATAGGTTATACATATGCAATCATGTAAAACATTTCCATATCAGCCCAGGAACTAATCTAAAATCATAAAATGTGGAACTACTGCTGACCGAAGCAGTGGATCAGTCAGTCCACAAGTATTTATTAAATACTTATTAGGTGCCAGGCACAAGGCTGTCTAAAGAAGGATTAAAAAAAAAAAAAAAAAAGTCCCTGTTTTCAAAGGAGCTCACATTCTAATAGGTGGAGGGAGTTTTCTCACCAGGAGTTACCTATACTAAAGGAACACAAACTTATATAAAATCATCATTTACAGATACAAATGTATCTTCATCATACAGGTGTTTTTGTTTAATAATACTCTGCCTGATATATTTTGGATCTTTAAAGTGAGATAAATGGGCCATACAATGAGAGACACATGAATTGTTTTGGAGTATTGAAACCAGTGTGAGCTCATTCCAAAGGTGTTATAGGAATTTTAACTTTAAACAAAGAATTCCTCATCCCCATTTGAGGCTGTTTATACCAAAGCTGCTTAGTTTGAGGACAGGACCCACTGGAATGTAGCTCTCTTTTCACACTCTATCATCTGGCTTAGATTGTAATAGGAACAAGATGGGATATACAGCTCTTATGCAAACAGGGAATTCCTTCTCCCAAGGAAACTGAATGGTTTGCAGTTTGTTTTGTATATTAAACTGAGGGAAAATAAGATTGGATTCCAGATGCCCCGTAAGTCTGTTGTTTAGCCTATAATATCTTCATATCCCTGTGGATGCAACTGTAGCACAGAGTTTGTCATATTTTTTGTTCCAAGATTTTAAAAACAATGTATTTAAATGTTCAGGACTGCTCTGCTCTATTTGACTAAAAAAATGTTTTACATTAGAATAACCCAGCTTTGAGAAGAAGCTTTTTTTTTTTTTTTTTTTTTTTTTTTTTTTTTTTTTTTTGTAGAAGTGAAAGACTATGACTATGCAATATTACATAGTGATATATACAATGTTACATAGTGAGTTCACTGGTTTGACTGAACTGCTTTTTTATTCCCCTTTTAAAAAAATTCTTTATTACAGGAATGGTGCACTAGTGAGAAGGAGCAGGGGCATTATTAGAAAAAATGCTAAAATAATAGATAGCAATAAAATTTATTTTAAAAAATGACAGGCTCAAAAATATGATCCAAAAAAGGAAAAATCCTTCACAAAAGATAGGATGATTCCATTTCTGAGTTTCATTTCTATCCTCTGTCTTTCTCCTTTGACAAAAAGTGTTCTATTAAAATATCATAAATATATCATATATGTTTCTAACTGCAATATTTCTATATTTATTTGAAGAGTGGAGAAGGGCAAAATATTCCTGGTTTGGAGGAAGGGAACAGGTCCTAGTGGTTGCCTTAAGAGCCAAAACATTTCACAGCTGCACTCACTCCACTTCCACACCTGGAGTCACATTTTCTTGGCTCAGGAAATTTCAATGCTTTTGGCCTTCATTTTCTTTAGGACTATGGAAAGCTCTGTAGCTATTGGCTAATTCTGAGACACTTAAACAGGAGGATTAGTACATCTGAGAAGACATTCTTTGGTCTCCAATCATATCAAACATGCAGATCAAGTATGAAAAATTCTATCATCCAGATGTTTGATTTGTAAGACAAAATACCTGTTAGGTTAATTAAATTTTTTTCATTTTTTATCCAAATTTGGAAATGTCAGATTATTTATCAATTATGCCAGTCTGTCTTGGGTAGTCCAAATAATTTAAGTTACACAATTTTAACTTTATGCTTGTTAAAAATAACCATTTTAATGGATCACAATTCTATGATATACATCAAGTAGACAATTATTAATCACTTAGTACAAGCAAGATATAGTCCCTGTAGTTAAGGAGTTTAAGCTCTAATAAGGAAAATATGGGAACAGCTAGATATCACAATGGATAAAGCACCAGTCCTGGACTCAGAAGAACTTGAGTTCAAATCCAACTTTAGATACATGACTCTTACTATATGTGGGATCTTTAGCAAGTCACTTAATTCTGATTGCCTCCCCCAAAAAAAAAAGAGAGAGAGAAGAAAAAAAATGTCATAACTACAAATAATGATTCTACTAAAATCCTATTCTGATACCTCATTTTAGAATTGTGATGACCTTGGATTATCCAAGGCCATGAAAGTAAAACAATCTCTGTTAGTATCCTCATAATGCTATCCATTATTATATCTCAAAGGCTTCAGGTACGACACAGGTGACAAGCCACATCTGTCACTAACAGACCTGCCTAACTCAATTTGGAGAAATTGATCACAAGAAGATTGGCCATTTGATAATGAAATTTGAAGACCAGAGCAATACAGGGTCTTCTAAATACTGAGACCTGAATTATTAGTGACCTAACGAAATCAACCTCAAAATTTTTGAAATAATAAGTGCTCACAAATAACTTTAATACAAAATGAAAGGCAGCATGAGACAGTGGACAGAATGTTAATTTGCCTGGTCAGAAAAGTCTGAGTCAAATGCTGACACTTACTTATTAGCTATATGATCATAAGCAAATCCTTAACTTCTCTGAACCTCAATTTCTTCATCCATAAAATAGGGAGAGGGAGAGTTGAGTTTAATGGCTTTTAAGTTGCTTTCTAGTTTTAAATCTATGATCCCATGAAGACTGGAGTCCATAGAATTCCCAATCCCTCTATTTTTGTGCGCCTGCATTTTTTATTTCCCTCACAGATTAATTATACACTATTTCAAAGTCTGATTTCTTTTTGTACAGCAAAATAACTGTTTGGACATGTATACATATATTGTATTTAACTTATTCTTTAACATATTTAACATGTATTGGTCTGCCTGCCATCTTGGGGAGAAGGTGGGGAGAAGGAGGGGAAAAATTGGAACAAAAGGTTTTGCAATTGTCAATGCTGAAAAATTACCCATGCATATTTCTTGTAAATAAAAAGCTATTAAAAAAAGACTGGAATTCACTTCCCACTTCTGATACATAGTGGCTCTCAGACTTACATAAATCATTGAAATTTGAAGGCCCCAGACAAGTTTCTAATATTATTAAACTGCAAAGCTGTTGGTGATCTGTATTAATAGGGGAAGTCTCTTATGGAAAATACCACATACTAAAGAATTCACAGGAATAGTTAAAATAATAATAATGATATAAATAAACAAGAGAAGTACAAATAATAGGATCTGAGATTTCAGAGGAAGGAGTATTCCTTCTGGCATTAACAATCAAGCCAAGTTTCACAAAAAAACTGGATTTCATCTAGATCTTAAAGGATGTTTAGAATGTCAATTGGCAAAGACTTGAAGTGGTTGGGTTTAGGGTAAGGCAGGGGAATGTTGGGGAACGAGGAAGGCATCCAAAAATAGTATCAGAAAAGGCAGGTAAAATTCAGTTTAGTAGCCTAAGTTGACAGAAAAATACATCTCATGCAGGATGTTAAATATAAGCATAAATGACAAAAAAGATATTATTGAACACTTGTGTGATTCCCCCAAATGCAAAAGATCGGGGGGGGGGGAGAAATAGGGTCTTCCAGCTAAGATGATAATGTGAAAGGTAACAGAATAGCCAAACTCATATATACTGAGAAAAGAACTAAAAAGAACACTAGGTTGAATGACAATCAAGAACTCTAAAGAGAATCAATCATTTGGAGGTATCTTCATCCAGTCTAGCATTAAACAAACAAACCAAAAAAAAAAAAAAAAAAAAAAAAAACAGGCAGAGACTTATAGGGCTTAGAGGGATCCCACCAAGGAAATCAATGTGTGTAAGTGCTCTGACTGAGGATGCTGCACAGATACCTGAAGATACAATGCAGCCACCAGAAATGCTCTGGGGAATGGAGGCCCACAGTCCTCCATTCTGAGATGATCATGAAGGACAGGACCTGAACACTGCAGCACTCTGAATCCAGGTAATCTGGGGCAGGGGTTCTCAGGTTTTATATGGTTTCTGGCACATAGTAAGCATTTAGCAAATGTTTATCGATTGATTGACTTTTAGCATTTTTGTTTCATTAATTCATTCAATTTAATCCAGTGATGATTATGGACCACTTCTCAGAAAAATGTATTTAAATAGACAAAATAAAATGCATGGAACAACAAAGGGAATCAAAGATTAGTGAAAATAAGGATGATTAATACATGAGATTGCAAAGGGAAAGCAAAGGCTAGTAAAAAATGAAGATGTAACTTTTTCCAAACCAAGTGAAATCTAGATAGCCTCAGAAGTACATGAACCTCAAATTAAGGAGCATAAAAAAAAAATTACCAGTGCTCTGAGCACCAACACAATAGAGGGGATGGAATGCAGTAACAGAAAAGTGAAGTAAGAGTCAAATGGGGCCTGACCATGTGATCCAAGTGTTCAGGAAACTATGGAAGCGAGTCCTAGCACAGAATTCTCAACTAGGAACTGAGGTTGGAGATATAAGTAAATAGAAGATCATTAATCCTAAGCAGTAAGCTCAGAAAAAGTTCAGTAATTCCACAATAAGGACAAGCAGAGTCAAAGATGACCAAACTGTCAATGCCCAGAAGGATGCCAATAATATATAAAATAAGTGAGAAAAAAAATAAAATAAATGAGAAATAAAAAATTAGATTATATGTGGAAAAAAGAACTAGAGTAAAGAATTGGAAAGATAATAAAAAACGTTGTCTATTAGTACCTGAAAATTGAAATAGATCAAAAAGAACTCAGTGATATATAGTAGACAAAAGGAAATATTGGGGGGAAAGTTCAAAAGATTGGCAAAAAAACAAGAAAATGTATGATATATAAAAAAAACAACTAGTCTGGAAAATAGGTCAAGGAGAAATAATTTTTAAAACACCCAACTTCCTGAAAACTATGTATACCAAAACAAAAAAAAATCTGGATAACTTATTTCAGGGATTCATATATATATATATATATATATATTTGATCTAGAAGGCAAAATCAAAATAGAAGGAACCTTTTAGTCACTACCTAAAAGCAATGCCAAATTGAAAACTCTCAAAAATTTCAAAATTTCTCAACCTTCCAAGTCAAAATAAATAAATAAATAGAGTAAACAGTCAGTCAAAGTTGCCTGCACATCAAACCATGACTTAGTTCACATAAAATATAGCAACAACTATTATATAAAGAAGAGAGAATCCTGTAATACAATATTGTAAAAGGCAAAATTTTTCTTCCTCCCTCCCTTATCTCCTCCCTAAGACAGCAAGCAGTTTGATATAGCTTAAACATATAATCCTTTTAAACATAGAAAATATAACTCTTAAAGATAAGAACTTAAAAATATATCTAAACTAACTTCCTCATTTTTCTATCTGAGGAAACTGAGGCCCAGAAAAAGTTTATTGATTTATCCAAGATCATATAGCTAGATAGCTAGCCCCAGAGTGAGATCAAGGAACTCAGATAAATTATTTAAAAAAAAAAAGAAAGAAAGAAGAAAGAAAGAAAGAAAGAAAGAAGAAGAAAGAAAGAAAGAGAAGAAAGAAAGAAAGAAAGAAAGAAAGAAAGAAAGAAGAAAGAAAGAAAGAAAGAAAGAAAGAAAGAAAGAAAGAAAGAAAGAAAGAAAGAAAGAAAGAAAGAAAGGAAAGGAAGGAAGGAAGGAAGGAAGGAAAGAAAGAAAAGAAAGAAGAAAAGAAAGAAAGAAAGAAAGAAGAAAGAAAGAAAGAAAGAAAAGAAAGAAAGAAAGAAAGAAAGAAAGAAAGAAAGAAAGAAAGAAAGAAAGGAAGGAAGGAAGGAAGGAAGGAAGGAAGGAAGGAAGGAAGGAAGGAAGGAGGAAGGAAGGAAGGAAGGAAGGAAGGAAGGAAGGAAGGAAGAAAGAAAGAAAGAAAGAAAGAAAGAAAGAAAGAAAGAAAGAAAGAAAGAAAAGAAAGAAAGAAAGAAAGAAAGAAAGAAAGAAAGAAAGAAAGAAAGAAAGAAAGAAAGAAAGAAGAAAAGAAAGAAATAAGAAAGAAAGAAAGAAAGAAAGAAAGAAAGAAAGAAAGAAAGAAAGAAAAGAAAGAAAAGAAAGAAAGAAAGAAGAAAGAAAGAAAGAAAAGAAAGAAAAGCATTGGTCATTTCACCATCTCTCTCTAGCCAAAGACCCTTAATGGTGGTGGGGTCACAGTTTATATGTTCTTTGAAGATGTGTTTCTGAGGAGTAATAATCAACTCAGATTGATTAAAGCAAAGGTAGGTATGGGTTATATTAAAATGAAGGTCTTGGGATAGATGGCAGGTCATTCAAATCTTGATCACAGAGACATGGATTTCCATATCACCTGTCTTGAATAAAGAGAATCAGGCCTAGGCCTGTCAGAGCAAACACAACAAGCAGGAATACATTAGCCTAAAATTTCTTTGACTGTCTGATTAAATCTTAGCCTGAGTAAATCTCTAAAAAAAATTTCCCACAGTAGTTAATTTTTGGATAAGGATTTAGAAAAAGGGAAAACCATAGTCCTAAAACAGTATTTTATTTTGAAATTATATTTGTATTTACTTATTTATACATTATATTAATTAATTTGTATTTGTAATATTTATATTTATTTATATATAATATATGTATTTATTTATACATATCATTTTTAATAATATATCAGAAAAATATTTGTTTTTCACAGTATCTTTGCAATACACACAAGGAATCCTAGAGATTAATTATTTTTTTATCTTAATTCTTAGACTTGGATATAGTTTATAAAGAATAGAAATATTACTCTTTACTTGTAGATTTTTCAAAATAACCACTATTTACAGGAATTTTAATAAAATCAAGAGAAGCTTGCTTAGCTTACCAGGTTACTTAACCTTCCTTTTATATTGGAAGGAGGCTATTTGAGAACTCAAAGGTAAAGTTTTGTTCCTGTCTTTCTTATCACTAAGGCTTAATACAGGGCTTACTTAGCACATAAGAAGCTCTTTATAAATGTTTTCTGATGGATTGAGTTTAATTTTTTTTTTCTATTTCTCTGTCCCTTCTTCCTATGTTAGTACTGACACAATGGGTACTTAGTTTATATTAGTGAATAAAAAATGGAAAATTAATGAATAAAAAAAATCATATACTGTGTACTTATTGGATGCCAGGAACTGTGTTAAGCGTTTGGATGCAAAAACAAAAGTGAGGCACTTCTTGTTTTTAAGGAACTCAAAAAGTGAGATAGTTCCTACTTTCAACGATCTCACATTCTAAGTGGGGAAATAATATATTTGGGGATTTAACCCTGGGGTTCTTGAACTTTTTTGTATTTAATATTTTGATCACTATGTTTCAATATAATTTGTTTCTTTTGTAGTCTAATGCATTTTATACATTTAAAAACATTATTAGGAGAAAGGAATCCATAAGCTTTCCCCAGGCTGCCAAAGGGGTCTGTGACACAAAAAACATTAAGAAACCCTAGCCTAGTTGTCCTAAGAATGTAACTATGGGACAGATGGAAAGACCCAGGGCTCTGTAGAATATAGTAGCACATAATATGGCAATGCCTATTGGCAGGGCGGATGTTAAAGTCAGATGGTGTCTTCCATTTTACTAGCAGGACTGTGTTGATGACTCCCCATTCATTCAAATGGTATAGACAACAAGTTTTTCTAAATAGGAAAGTGGAGGGGGGGGAAGAAGTTTGGTAGGAAGGGAGAACTGTTCCATTACACTGAGAAGGAGGCCTGAGAATTGAAAGAGGACAGTCACTCTGGGTTTCCACAGGCAGGAATAAGGAAATGAGAGAAGAGAAGGAACAAGTTGACAGGGACCATCCAATGTCCATTTAAGAAGAAAAGGGAAAGGAACAAGGGATACTGGGCAAAAACCAAACAAACAAGCAAAAAAACTGGGAAAAGGGTTTCCTATAATACTTATTCCTGCTGGACCCTCTAGATAAAAGTGAATGATTGAATGAAAGACTGAACATGTGGAAAACAAAAAACCCTAACCCTAAATGCGCTGCATAAAGAAGTGGAAAGATGGATGAGGTCTGGGAGAGAATAAAGAAGGAAAAAGTTTACAAAATGTTGTAATACACTCTAGCCGTTTAATTTCCAAATACAAAACCATGGCATTTTTTTTTCTTCTTTTTGCTCTATTTATCCATATAACCAGAACTGGCTAAAGATTCACCCCTTTAGCTTCATGTCTCTTCTGTTTTGTTTTGTTTTTCGTCCATGAATGGTTTATTTTGATTACTTTGTCTTTCTTGAAGCTACTTTGCCTCCTGAATCAGCAAAATGTTTGACCCTCAATCCTAACCACTTCATGGTGACAGGACAGAAATCAAACACAAAAAACATCCGGGATCTGACCAAGCTCTTTATCTGCTCCAGACAAAGTTGCTATTCACCAGTGTTTATCATGATCTAAAACACAATTTCTGAGTATACTAAATAGAATGTCCTTGATGGACAGGAATGTGCCATTATCTCTAATACACGTATTCTGTGCTGGGTCTGGAGTCAGAAATGTATTAGTTCCCTGGGCAAATCACCTAACCCCTGCCAGCCTCAGTTTTCTGAGGCAGATTGTAGATAACACTAGCATCTACTTCTCAGGATGCAGGATTGAATAAAATAATATTTTGTGAAGCTTTTAGCACAGAAGCCAGTTCATAGGTGCTTAATAAATGCTTATTCCTTTGTGGCTGCAGTTGATATCTGACAGATTCCCAAAGTATTATGATAAAAGGAACATAACCAGATTGGAGAAAAAAAAAAAAACAACGCAGAAAATGTTTCTCCATTGTTCACTGGGGAGTACCCTTTGTCTACCCACAAACATAAAATGTGTTCAAGTTAGTAAATTCAGTTGTGCTGGACTGTTTTTTATTGTTCAGTCATTGCAGTCATGCTCAATTCTTCATGACTCCATTGGGGTTTTCTTGGCAAAGATACTGGAGTGCTTTGCCATTTACTTCTCCAGCTCATTTTACAGTTAAGGAAACTGAGGCAAACAAGGTTAAGTGACTTTCCCTGACTTGTGTTAGGCCAGATTTTAATTCAGGAAGGTGAATTTTCCTGACTCCAGATCCTTCACTCTAGTTATCTAGATTTTTGTAGATAAAGCTAATACACAAAGAACCGGTGATTTCAGGTGAGTAGTAAAAAGATTCTAAAGAGATTAGCCCACAACAGCTAAGTAAGCGTCAGAAGTGGGGTCTCCCTGAATCTAAATCCAGAAGTCTATCTACTAAGATATAATGCTTTTATGGATGGTTATAATACAATATAAATAAATTGATGTTTTCACTCCAATTACCAATGTTGGGTAGATTACTAGATCTGGAGTCAGCAAGAATGAGCTGGAAATTCAAGCCTGCCTCAGACACTTCCTAGCTATATGACCCTAGGCAAATCACTTAGTCTTTTTCTACCTTCCCTTCTCTATAAAATGGGGATAATCATAACACTAACCTCCCAGAATTGTTGTGAGGATAAAAAATTTTAGGTTAAATACTTTCCAAGCCTTAAATTGCTTTATAAATGTTAATTATTATTATGAACAAAAAAATTTAATCAATCAACTGATTCAGAGGTTCCTAAACATTTTATGTCATGGTCCCTTTTGGTAGTCTGGTGAAGCCTATAGATCTCTTATCATTTATATTAAAAAATTAAACAAGTTTATGAAACACAGATTAGTTTTTTCTTTCAACAATTAAAGAGATGACTTTGTTTTAGACAGGAAGTCTGGTGAACTCTATGAATCTCTTATTAGAATAATATTTTTAAGTGCATAAAATAAAATACATAGGCTTACAAAGGAAATAAATTATATTGAAATACTTACATAAAAATTAAACAATTTTATGAAAGCCAGATTAAAAACTCTCGAGCTAGTTTTTCTTTTTACAAAACATCAATTAAAGAGATGACTATGTTTTAGACTTACTTGTGTTTGTTTTACTATACAAAATGGTTGCTTAATGGTATCAGAAGCTTGAATATACAACTGATATTTTGGCATTCTGTTCATACACCCATATTAGTCACATGCCAATGGGCATAGATAGGGAGAGAGACCCTGATTCAATTTCTAACTCATTATTGTGTGGCTTTTTGCAAATCTAATATTAAACATTTTGGTGCTCAATTTCTTTATCTCTAAAATGAGGACCTAAAATGTTTTTGAGTAATTTATAATACAATTTGATTATTCAAAAATTAAGGATTACTAAGAAAACTACAAATGTAATATACCAAATGAATAATCTTATCTGACTATATAGAGTTAAAAAACCAGGAAGTCTTTAATTTTAAATATTTTCTTCTAAGAACTTCCAGCTCAGAATCTTGCAAATGAGTGTTTCTGATGATATTCTTAATTGCACTTGCTGTCATTCATTATGCTCAATCACAAAGACATTAATGTGCCATGAGAAATTCTTATTATAATCAGAGCTATTATTTTGCTTTGGGGTTCCTTGATTTTTTCCAAAAGACATCAAGAACAATAGAATAAAATGGTATTTTTAAAGGATGAAAAACCTAAGAGAAAATAAAGGTCTGGAAATAATTAATAAAAGGATGATGCAAGATGTTAAAGAAGTTTATAGGACAAAGGGTATGTATACATATCTGCTCTGTTTTGTCTTTAGAGAACTCATGTCTTAATATAGTATAAACTCATCAAAAAACATGAGCAACTAGTTTTCAAAAGGCTAGGTTTTTTTGGCCATGCAAAATTGCTCCAAATGACTAATAAAAAGAAAATACATTGAAACAGGTTTCATCTCAAAACTATTAAATTAGCAAAGCTGATTAAAAAAAAAAAAAGGAAATTGTCGATGTTAAAGAGGCTATGGGAACAAAGGAACTGACACACTGTAAATGGAGTTATGATTTGATCCAACTGTCTTGAAAAAAAAAATGGGGCAATTCTGGGAGATAAATGGTTAAACTGCTCGTATCCTTAGTTCCAAGGAGTTCAAGGTCAGAAAGAGGCCTATTTATATAATAAAATATTCATATTATTACTCTATGTGGTAGCAAAAAAAACTAGAAACTAGAATTTCTCCAAACAAATTGTGGTACATGAATTAAGGGAACATTACAATCATGTACACAATAACAATAAAAAGCAGTTGAATTCCAATAAATATTAATAAACAATTGTAATCTTTGAACTACACATCACTTGTCTTCTCAATAGAGAATTAGGCACTATGGATATTAAAGTAGTATATAGTTTTTAAATGTTATTTTTCTTGTCAGATGTGTTCTGGGTCAGTTGGCTTTACTCAAATATTTATCTGATAAAGGAAAAGATTCAGTAGTAAGGGGAAGCTTAAGGGAAAATATCTAGAGCATAACAACAAAAAAGCAAAAGCAAATTTAATATTATCATTGTTTCAACAAACAACCTTTGCATCCACCTTAAGATGAATTTTTCTCTCTCTCTCTCTCTCTCTGTCTCTCTCTCTGTCTCTCTCTCTCCCTTTCTCTCTCTCTCTCTCTCTCTCTCTCTCTCTCTCTCTCTCTCTCTCTCTCTCTCTCTCTCTCCCTCTCTCTCTCAATACATTAGAAAAACACTATGTACTTGTTTAATAGAATTAAATTGTGATATTAGCAACAATCACAGCTTTAAAATTAATTTTGCCAACTCCTTATTTTAACAGCAGACAAAGAGACCACCATGGAATGGGCAGTGCCATTTTTTAAGCAAATAAAAGGAGAGGAGAGAATAAAAATTTTCCTTCTTTTTATGACTATGATAATATACAGTTAGAGTCCTTCTTGATACAAAGAGTAACAGTGGAAAAGACGACTCTAGTAGAGTAATCTTGGACAAGTCACTTACCATTCTAGTCTTCTATTTCCTTTCTTCCTCTCTCTCTCTTTCTCTCTCTCTCTCTCTCTCTCTCTCTCTCTCTCTCTTCTTCTCTCTCTCTCTCTCTCTCTCTCTCTCTCTCTCTCTCTCTCTCTCTCTCTCTCTCTTTCTCCTTACATCCTCTTTCTCTCTCTTTCCTTTCTTCTTTTATCTCTCTCGCCTTTCTTCCTTTCTCTCTCTTTCTTTCCTTTCTTCTTTTATTTTTTCCTTCTTTCTCCTTTCTTCCTTTCTCTCTTTCCTTTCTCCTTTCCTTCTTTCCTTCCTTCCTTTCTTCCTTCTTTCTTTTTCTGGAGGCAGTTGGGGTTAAGTGACTTGTCCAGGGTCACACAACTAGTAAATATTAAGTGTCTGAGGTCAAATTTGAACTCAGGTCCTCTTGACTTCAGGGTTGGTTGCTCTATCCACTACACCAACTAGCTGTCCCTGGTCTTCTATTTTCTTATCTGATTAATAGACATGATAATAATACAGGCACTACCCTTCTCAGATGTTTGTTATAAGTGAAACATTTATAAATATTAAATTAAGTTATTCCTTAATTTGAGAATTGCTTTAAGAAGCAATACCAGAGCCATAAACAGAAAATTTTTGTCTGGGACAAAACAAGTTGGGAGGTAGGTAAAGTAGTGCAGAGAATATCCAAACAATCAATGAACTTTTATTAAGTACCTATAATGTGCCAATCACTTTATTATGTGCTGATGATATAAAAAGAGGTGCTCAAGGAGCTCCTAATCTAATTTAATTTTTTGAAGAACGTTTTTATTTTGTTTTTCTCAATTAAATGTAAAAGCAATTTTTCAAATTTTCATAATTTTTGAGTTTCAAATTCTCTTCCTCTCTTCTTTCCCTTTATCCTCATTGAAAAGGCAAGCATTTTGATAATGATTATATATGTAAAACCATATTCCATGGTTTCCATGTTATCCATATTGCCAAAGAAAACAGAGATCAAAACAAAAACCAAGAAAAATTCTTAAAAAAAAAAAATCTGTTTCAGGAACACTGATACATTGTTGGTGGAATTGTGAATACATCCAGCCATTCTGGAGAGCGATTTGGAACTATGCTCAAAACGTTATCAAACCGTGCATACCCTTTGACCCAGCAGTATTATTGCTGGGCTTATATCCCAAAGAGATCTTTTTTTTTAAATTTTTTATTAATTTTTATAATTATAACATTTTTGACAGTACATATGCATAGGTAATTTTTTGTTTTTACAACATTATCCCTTGTACTCCCTTCTGTTCCGAATTTTCCCCCTCCTTCCCTCCACCCCCTCCCCTAGATGGCAGGCATTCCCATACATATTAAATATCTTATAGTATATCCTAGGTACAATATATATGTGCAGAACCGAATTTTGTTGTTGTTATTGTTGCAAAGGAAGAATTGTATTCGGAAGGTAAAAATAATCTGGGGAGAAAAAAAAATAATAATGCTAACAGTTTACACTCATTTCCCAGTGTTCCTTCTCTGGGTGTAGCTGATTCTGTCCATCATTGATAATTGGAATTGGATTAGCTCTTCTCTATGTTGAAGATATCCACATGCATCAGAATACAGCCTCATACAGTATCATTGTTGAAGTGTATAATGATCTCCTAGTTCTGCTTGTTTCACTCAGCATTAGTTGATGTAAGTCTCTCCAAGCCTCTCTGTATGGTCATTTCTTACAGAACAATAATATTCCATAACATTCATATACCATAATTTACCCAACCATTCTCCAATTGATGGGCATCCATTCATTTCTAGCTACTAAAAAAAGGGCTGCCACAAACATTTTGGCACACACAGGTCCCTTTCCCTTCTTTAGTATTTCCTTGGGATATAAGCCCAGTAGTAGCACTGCTGGGTCAAAGGGTATGCACATTTTGATAACTTTTTGGGCATAATTCCAAATTGCTCTCCAGAATGGCTGGATTCTTTCACAACTCCACCAACAATGTATCAGTATCCCAGTTTTCCCACAGCCCCTCCAACATTCATCGTTATTTGTTCCTGTCATCTTAGCCAATCTGACAGGTGTTTAGTGGTATCTCAGAGTTGTCTTATTTTGCATTTCTCTGATCAATAGTGATTTGGAACACTCTTTCATATGAGTGGAAATAGTTTTAATTTCATCATCTGAAAATTGTCTATCCATATCCTTTGACCATTTATCAATTGGAGAATGGCTTGATTTCTTATAAATTAAAGTCAATTCTCTGTATATTTTGGAGATGAGGCCTTTATCAGAACCTTTAACTGTAAAAATGTTTTCCCAAATTGTTACTTCCCTTCTAATCTTGTTTGCATTGGTTTTGTTTGTGCAGAAACTTTTTAATTTGGTGTAATCAAAATTTTCTATTTTGTGATCAATAATGTTCTCTAGTTCTCCTTTCCCAAAGAGATCTTAAAGAAAGGAAAGAGACCAGTATGTGCAAGAATGTTTGTGGCAGTCCTCTTTGTAGTAACTGGAAACTGGAAATAGCATAGATGCCCATCAATTGGAGAATGGCTGAATAAATTGTGGTATATGAATATTAGGTAATATTATTGTTCTGTAAGAAATGACCAACAGGATGATTTCAGAAAGGCCTGGAAAGACTTGCATGAACTGATGCTGAGTGAAATGAGTAGGACCAGGAGATCATTATACTTGGCAAGAACAATACTATATAATGATCAATTCTGATAGACATGGCCATCTTCAACAATGAGATGAACCAAATCAGTTCCAATAGAACAGTAATGAACTGAACCAGCTACACCCAGCAAAATAACTCTGGCAAATGACTATGAACCACTACATAGAATTCCCAATCCCTCTATTTTTGTCCGCCTGCATTTCTGATTTCCTTCACAGGCTAATTGTACACTATTTCAAAGTCCAATTCTTTTTGTACAACAAAATAACTGTATGGATATGTATACATATATTATATTTAATTTATACTTTAACATATTTAACATGTATTGGTCAACCTGCCATCTGGGGGAATGGGGGGAAGGAGGGGAAAAATTGGAACAAAAGGTTTGGCAATTGTCAATGCTGTAAAATTACCCATGTGTATATCTTGTAAATAAAAAACTATAATAAATTTTTTTTTAAAATTTGTTTCTATCTGCATTAAGATTCCATTAGTTTTTTTCTCTGGAGGTAGACAGCAAAGACTAGTGTTATTTTGGAGGAAACGTTCCAGCACTTTCTCTAGTGGTGGTTAGGGAGAAAAGTAGCCCAGGGAAAATGAATTGTGGGCAGACACATTTTCATAAAGATTCAAGGGAAAAGTATAAGATGAAGGAGCATGTTCTGCTAGGGAGAAAGCAGGTCCCCCTTCCCATATCCATTTGCTTCAAAAACAAGTCATCATTGAAATTAAGGGGGAAAAAAAAGCTACCTAATGGATATTTGGTTAGAATGCTCAGATTAAAAATAGTTAAGAAAAACATTTTTTGTATCTTACTGATTAAAAAAAAAAAGATCTTATATCCTATATTTGCATAATACTTTAAAAGATCATGCTGATTACATGAAGCTCTTAGTGAAAATTGTTAGCATAAAAACACCCTAGAGACACTAAATTATAATTGCTTGGTTCAGTTAAATAAAAAATTTAGGAATATACAAACAGCCTACACTGAAGAATAGGAGAGGAGGGAACAGCATCCTGAAGTGTGTTTTTATCAATATGAGGAACTTTAAGTTTGACAGATATCTCCACTAACTCAGATCAGCAATTCATCTATACCTATGGTTTTGTAGAGTTATTTGACACAGTGAAAAAGGAAGTGACATGCCCATGGTCAGTAGTATGTTCCAGAATCAGAACTTGAACTTGGTTCTTTTCAGCAATGAGGTGATTCAGGCCAATTCCAATAGTCTTGTGATGGAGAGAGCCATCCACATCCAGAGAAAGGACTATCGGATTGAATGTGGATCACAACATAATATTTTCACCTTTTTTATTGTTGTTGTTTGCTTGATTGTTTTTTTCTTTCATATTATTTTCCCTTTTGATCTGTTTTTTCTTGTGCAGCATGATAAATGTGGAAATATGTTTAGAAAAATTGCACATGTTTAATTTATATTGGACTACTTGCTGCCTGGGGAGAGAAGAAATGGGGAGGGAGGAATAAAAATTTGGAACAAAAGGTTTTGCAAGAGTGAATGTTGAAAATTATCTTTGTATATATTTTGAAAAATAAAAAAGCTATTATGATAAAAAAAATAAAAAGAAAAAAATATATAGTCAGGACTTGAATCCTGGTCTTCATGATTCTAATGCTTTCCCCCTTTCTACTATGCCAAGATTACAATTTGTATTCTAAACATAGTATTTTCTGAGTGAACTTCCAGAACTGGTCAATAACATAAATACCAAAATTAGAACAGGTCCCTCAAGTAATTCTTGACCTTAGAGTGGACTCACCTGCATACAAATCATGTGAATGAGTGGGCCAGGTATGAGACAGGCAAAGAGTAAACAGTGCCAAGTGATAAAACAGGTAAGTTGACTGGCAGAATCAACATAGTTGAAGGGGAAGAGAAGAAAGTTTTATATATTTCTCAGATACTCTGAAAAATTCTGTTCCATTTTTATTATATTATATCAAAATTAAATTTATAAAGCAAATACTTTTCAAGTTAAAGGCTCTCAATCTTATACTGAATATAGTCACACAAAAAAAAGAGTTTCTATTTCTGTAGAGGTAATTCAAGGTTGTCTCATCAGAGTGAAGCCTCCAAATAGAATTATAACTAAGGATGTGAATTCGAAATAAAGAGAGGTTCCTGTCTCCCCAGGAATAAATGCTGGGTAGAGGAGAGAAATTAGAAGGAATAAAGAGTTCTTCATTAAGAAAATTCCCAGCATATCAAGCTGAATTTGATAATAAAAAGGAGAGAAAGGCAGAAATGTTTTTTGTTTTTATTGGTACTGACTAAAAGCACATTAAAAGAAAATAAATTAATCAAGTATAATTATAATTTTCTTGTTGAAGGTCAGGGTAAAGGAGGATTCTGACCTGTAAGACAATATATTCTGAATATAATGTAATGATTCTTTTTAAAATAGGTGTCATAATAACTATGTAGAAAAATGGTTGTCAATTTTTTTTATAAGTAAAAGTTTGGGACAAAATCCTAAGGATACCTATATTTATACCGAACGTTGAATACTCTGGATTTTGGACTCTGGATTTTCATGGACTAACTTTAGGCAGCAAGGTGACCCAGCAGTTAGAGCATTGGACTGCAAGTTAGGAGGACCTATGGGTAAATCCCATATGCATTAAGTCAAGTCATTTAATTGCTCAGTCTCTAAGTTTCCTTCTCTATCAACTGTGGATAATGATAGTATTTATCTCACAGGATAGATATAAGATATTACCCTCATGGTATATTATTTGCACTTTCATATGATTTATGCTTGATAAATTTTACTAGGAAAAAATTATAGTCATAGCTGTTTTCTGACACCAGAATCCTTCCTCGTGTTTTGTAATCATTTAGAGGTAAATCTGGGTTCTATTACTAATAGAATATAAGCTCTAGCATCTCCAACTGAGAAGGATTCAAATAAAGTCATAGAATGGGATATGAAGATCAATCTAACTGAAGTTAGGAAGTCACATGACCAAAGTCATCTGTGTTAGAAATGGTCTAGAACTAGATCCAAATGTTAAATTCAGTTTGAGCATTTACACATTAGAAATTGTCAAATTAGGGTTTTAATTCTTGTTTTGCTAAATGCTTAGACTTTAAAAAGTGATGAATAAAATATTTATAATGCAAATTAAACTTTAAAATGTGTCAGTCTTATCTATTTTTTTTTCTAAAGAAGCCATAGTTAAATATTTACCAATATTTTCCTGGCTATAATAACTCACCAAAGAGTCCATATCCTAAGGCAAGAAAGAACTATGAAATATGTGGATGGAGGAAGCCATCTGATGAAATTAAAATTCTTTTGAAATGTTATAAGGATTGCCCTAACCTTCAAAACTGATATAAGTATTTTTATTTATATACAAACTATGGAAGTTAAAAGTGTTAGTGATACAAAAGTTATGTTCCTAGCTGGGCAGATCTTCCTTTATAACTGGCTCTATTATATAAATTCCCTGCTACATAAATGTGGGCTATATAACTATTCCTCTTAATGTTGTATGAGGAGGTAGAAATGATACTTTAAAAAATTAAGTTAGGAGGAATGTTGGAAACAGACCAAAAGCATAACTAAGGAAATCTATGTTGGAGGAAATGTAATATTAAAAGTATCAAGGAATTATTTTATGAGATGCCACAGAGAAGGAAAGAATAAGGGAAAAAATTATGAGGAATACTACTGCTTTTCTTTTTTCTTTTTTCTTTTTAATAACTATCTTTTTATTATAGCTTTTTATTTACCAGATATATGCATAAGTAATTTTACAACATTGACAATTGCAAAACCATTTGTTCCAATTTTTCCCCTCCTTCCCCCCACCCCCTCCCTGAGATGGCAGGTTGACCAATACATGTTAAATATGTTAAACTATAAGTTAAATACAATATATGTATACATGTCCAAACAGTTGTTTTGCTGTACAAAAAGAATCGGACTTTGAAATAGTGTACAATTAGCCTTTAAGGAAATCCAAAATGCAGGCAGACAAAAATAGAGGGATTGGGAATTCTATGTAGTGGTTCATAGTCATCTCCCAGAGTTCTTTTACTGAGTGTAGTTGGTTCAGTTCATTACTACTCTATTAGAACTGATTTGGTTCATCTCGTTGAACATGGCCACGTCCATCACAATAGATCATCATATAGTATTGTTGTTGAAGTATATAATGATCTCTTGGTTCTGCTCATTTCACTCAGCATCAGTTCATGTAAGTTTCACCAGGCCTTTCTAAAATCATCCTGCTACAGAACAATAATATTCCATAACATTCATATACCACAATTTATTCAGCCATTCTCCAATTGATGGGCATCCACTCAGTTTCCAGTTTCTAGTCACCACAAAGAGGGCTGCCACAAACATTCTTGCACATACAGGTCCCCTTCCCTTCTTTAAAATCTCTTTGGGATATAAGCCCAGAAATACTTCTGCTTTTCAAGGATAATAGAGGACATCAATAACTTCTCACCTATAAGCCTATTTTCTAATTTTTATAAAATCTTTATTATGAGGTGATTAACCCCAGCAATATCAGTCTAATAAATTAGATTAATGAAAAAGATCTATTGCCCAGAGCACGTTATTCAATAGCAAAGCCAATTCCTTGTATCAATTATTCAACAAGCATTAATTAAGCACTTCACTATGTAAATGCCATCAGTAAATGTATATTGGATTGGATTCACATGATGAATAGAGCATAGAACTGAATATAAGTAAGAATAGCCTAGAATTAGAAAATTATGTAGTATTTTCAACAATCCTAAGTAGTTCTTCAACACAAAAGCTCACCTTTTAAATACAAATGCTTTACCAGTGATGCTATGTGGTTTTAAACTTTGGAATACCACAATTTCTGAAGAATCAAAGTTGCTCATCACTGAAGGATATACACAATGAGAAACAACTGAGTGTAACATATTGCAAAAAATGACCTTTGCTCAAGAAATGGCTTTAGATATTCAGGCAAAATGTTATCTAAAAAGATGGATAGGTTATAGGACAAGTAAAAGTTAAAAGAAAGTAGCCTTCTGTAATGGATAGAAGTAGATCAGGAATAAGTCTTAGGATTAAGTCCTGACTGAAACATATTGGCCACTTGAGTGTGAACAAATAACCTCTTAGTGCTCCTAGGTAATGTTCTAACATAGGGCTTCTTAACCTGGAGCTATGAATCCTCAAGGAAGAGTAGATTTTATGATGTCTGTGAACCTGGATAAGAAAAAATTATATCTTTATTTTTACTAACTTTTCATTGAAATTTAGCATTTTCTTCAATTATTTAAAAATGTTATTCTGAAAAGAGATCAATAGGTTTCACTAAACTGACAAAAGGATTCACTATACAAAACAAAAACAAACAAACAAAAAAGGTTAAAAACCCTAGGGCTAAGATTTTAAGTTGTATACCAGGCACTTTATCTGCTACTGCAACTGTAAAGGGTGTTTCTTCAATGGAGCTTCCCTATACCAATAGGCCCTACTTACTTTTTTTTTTCCCCCTTAGTCAATTGGGGTTAAGTGACTTGTCCAGGGTCACACAGCTAGGAAGTGTTAAGTGTCTGAGACCAGATTTGAAGTCAGGTCCTCCTGACTTCAGGGCTGGTCCTCTACCCGCTGTGTCACCTAGCTGCCCAATAGGGCCTGTTTAAAAAAAACAAAAAACAAAAAACAAAAAAAACAAACAAACAAACAAAAAAAAAACTGCAAGGAGAGGGGTTGGAAGAATAATAAATTGACAATCCAAGGGCAACATTGGTAGTGATACTATCTAAAGAGCTTAAAGGAAGTCTCTTAGGAAGATCTAGAAATGGGCAATTATTACATGGAATAAAAAGTATGGATGGGGCCAAATAAACAATGATGGACAATACCTCTGTTGATGATGATAAGTTAGTCCAGGTGCATTGAGGTATGTTTACTATTATTTTAATAAATATACATAACAGAGAGAGGGGAAGAGAAAAAGAAAAAAAGAGAAAGGGAAAGACAAAAGGAGAAGGGAAAAGAGAATATGAGAGAGAGGAGGGAAAGAGAGGGGAGGAAGAGAAGAAGAGAGCAGGGAAAGAGAGGGGAGGAAGAGAAGAAGAGAGCAGGGAAAGAGAGAGACAGGAAGGGAGAGGGAGAAGAAGGGAAAGGAGAAAGAGATACAGACAGAAAGACAGAGAAAAAGGAAGAAAAGAAGGAAGAGAAGAGAAAGAGAGACAAAGAGGAAGGAAGAGAGGGGGAAAGATAGAGAAAGAGAGAGACAGAAACAGAAAGACAGACAGAGACAGAGAGAAACCATAAAGATGAGAGGCAATAGTGGGAAACCTAAATCCAATTAAGCAAGATATTCAAGGAATTCAACAAATGAAAGGAAAGAAAGAGTTAGAATGTTAAGGGGTAAGAGTCAGCAAATGGCACTAACAAGAAAATATACCTAGTCTTTGTCTTGCAGTCCATTCTCAAATTTCTAACTGCCCAATGGTCAAATTCTTCTTGGCTGTCCTGTCAATATTTCAAATTAAATGTGTCCAGATTTGATTTCATATTCTTCCTTCAAGCTTCCTTATATACATCACTTGTTGCACAAATTCATTTCCTCAAAGTAACCTAAGAACTTCCTTTCCCTTATTGTATATCACTTTGTATTATTATTTTATGCATACATAATATTATATTATCTGTTATCTATATTTTATAATCAAGTGCCATGTGTGCCATTTCTCTCTCTTCATGATTACTTTTCACCACTCTTTTTATCTTTCAAAGTTCAATTCATTTTTTTCCTAAGACTCCTTTACTGATCCTTCAGTTGTTACTGTTCTCTGTTTTCCCCAAATAACCTTGTCTTTATTTACTAAAGTTACATACCAAATTTCTATGGTAGAATATAAGTTCTTTGAAAGCAGACATTGTCTTATTTTGTCTTTGTATTCCCAGAACCTAATATACTGTCTTGCATATTTAAAAAAAGCATTTAATAATGAAAATTGAATAGAATGGAATAAAAAGCAAACTCATACTCTAACATAAAGCTTATAGGCTGTATGGCCTGCTAGTTGCTAGGTGATCTGGCATTTAGAAGTATAAATTGAGGACAGAGAAATTCAGAAGATATCACAAGACCTCTAATTACTAGGGGCTTCTCATGAAAGTATACATGAGAAATAGGTTTTAAGGGGTGGAGGAAGAGCATTCAATAAAAAAAAAAATGGGGGAGGATGTGGAGTTCTTTTTCAAAAAAATAAAATTTCTCTAGTACAGGACCTCACAATTGTTTATTTTAATGAGATCACTTTTTTTAACATCAAGAGGAGAAAGGCAGCAAAAGATATAGTGATGAATAGGAAGGAAAGGTGAAATGAAGGGCAAAGGGAGAGGAGAAAATCATCGTGCTGCTGGGTCACAGCACTTGAAGATTTTTCTCCAGAGAAGTGAAATAGAAAGAGACATAGATAATCATTTCATTTACTTGTTAGGGTCTCTAGAGATATACTGTGATGCAAAAGTATTACTGAGGAGCTCCTTAGCAATCTTTTTTTTTTTTTTTCTTTAATGGATTGACATGTCTATAGCACATATCGTGAAAATTGGTTTTGCTTTGTCTCCTAAATGTATAAGCTCTTCGTTTTCTTTCTTAATATTTGTTGGCAGCTAGCTCGGCATGACAGGACTGAACACAAATACCACTAATGATGATGAATGGATTGGGGAATGAAAACTGTGTAGTACAGAAAGAAGAAGTCATTATGTCTGTGTAATTGCTTCATCTGCCATAGGATGAATGAAGTTCAAAGTAATGTGTACATGGATGACATGGAAGACATGTTTTTCCATGTTGTTCAGAATTCATTTCACTAATTATTCTAACCCTTTCTCCCTTTGCCACTCAACACATAATGACACATACAGAGGGCATTTTGGTGGAGTGTATAGTCATTTAACTTTCAGACTTTCATTTAGAGCATCATTTCCTCTAAGAGAGCCATTAAAAACACTAAAGCAGCAGGAAAACTAAGATTTAAAATTGAGGTTTTTTTTTTTTTTTTAATTCATTTTGAAAATCAACTGATGAGCACTTCAGAAGGTTTTAGCTTAAGTGTCATTTTTTTGATAACTTAATTTGCAATATTCCAAATTTGAATCTATTTATGATCATCTATATAGTAATATAAAATATATTTTTGCTATTTTAAATTTTTATATGTTTAAGAAACATTAACAACTGAATTGTTCATTATACAAAGAATAACAGAAAATAGGATTGTCTGTATTATTTTCCATATGAAGGTTTTTTAAAATAAATATTACATTTAACATGATGGTAACAAAGTTGTCGTATTTATCTGTGTTTCCTTAGGAACTTCCTTATACTCTTGTCTATTTTTAATATTTTAATGATGATCGTTTCTTTCTTTGTTCCTTTTCATCATAACCCACTAATTTGTTTCAATAATTACAGAGGCAGAGATAGACAGAGATGGAGAAAGAACTTGAAAACCAGAGCTACCAAATCATACTATATTGGATTTGGACGGGATCTTAGGAGCCATCTAGGTCAGGTTACCACCTCACAAAGGACAACTAGGTGATGCAATGAATAGAGAACTGGACTTAGAAAGAATCATCTTCCTGAGTTCAAATCTGGCCTCAAATACTTACTAGCTGTGTGATTCTGGGTAAGTCACTTAACTAATGTTTGCCTCAGTTTCCTTATCTATAAAATGAGCTCGAAAAGGAAATGGTAAACCGTTCCTAGTACCTTTTTTTGCTGAGAAAATCCCAAAATGGAGTCATAGAGAATTAAACACAACTTAATAACAATAACCACCTAACATCCTTTGCTTGTTATTATGTATCTCTGCTTAAACGTTTCATAGAATTATATATTTTGAGCTTAAAGGAAGTTCAGAATCTCAGGAGTGATGGTAGAGATTTCATCATTTCCCAGATGTAGTTAATGCAGCTGATATTTGGAATTTTTGTTTCTTTTATTACTTATCCATGATACTATGTTATATGAAATTATTACTAAAACTATATGGGAATTTTCTACAAGTTTCTCTATGAATACACAGAGCAAGACTGAGAGAAGCAAACCTAATCAGGGGGAAGAGATTTCATTTTGACTTGAGGTAGTAGGAAAACAATGAGAAAGAGAAAGTCTATTAATATAAATAATCCTGTTCAATTGTGCCTAACTTATTGTGACCATTTGGAGTCTTCTTGACAAATATATGAAAGGGGTTCATTATTTCTTTGTCTAGTTCATTTCAAAGATGAGGAAACTGAAGCAAACAGAGCTAAATGACTTGTCCAGGATCATACAGCTAGTAAGTGTCTGAGGCCAGAATTGAATTTAGGAAGACGAGGCTTCCTGACTGTGCCATCCTAACTGCCCTTAATAATTTTACCAGAGTGCTTATAAATTTAGGTAATATCCTAGATTGTGTTGTAAATTAAGAAAATAGAGAGAGACACACATAGACATAAAAACACAGAGATAGAGACATGGAGACAGAGAAGGAGACAGAAACAGAGATTTAGAGGAATGAATCTGTAAACTTCTTGGTTTGTGGAGAGAACATGATGGACAGTAAAGGTTTTCCTGGGAACATCTTAACACTGAATAAAAAAAAAGGAGGCTGCTGCTGTTGTCGGCTTTGCCTAGCATCATACTGACTTACACGGGCAGTAGAGGGCTGCTGCCATACACACTTTTAAGAATCTTTTTTTTTTTCTCTCAAGCAGTTTCATCCAACATGGAGCTTTATTAAAAAATATTTTCCAATCTAAGCTCATTCTCAAATTTCAACTATCATGACACTATTTTTAAATATAGTATTTTATTTTTTCCAAATACATGCAAAGATAGTTTTTAACATTCACCTTTGTAAAACATTGTGTTCCCAATTTCTCTCCCTCCCCCGGCAAGACAGCATGAAATCCAATATAGATTAAATTTGTGCAATTCTTCTAAACATGTTTCCATATTCATCATATTGTATAAGAAAAATCAGATCAAAAGTAAAAACAAACAAACAAACAAACAAGCAAACAACAACAAAGAGTGAAAATACCATGCTTTGATTCACATTCAGTCTGATACTATTCTTAAAAAACAAACAAACAAACAAACAAACATGTGGTACTTTTGAATTCTTTTCAATTTATCCTGTTACCTATTAATTTCATCTTCATGTGTCTTATAAAAATCTCATTTGGCAATTAAATATTATACATATATGTATATACATATATGTGTATATGTGTGTATATATATATATGCATATATGTGTATATATATATATATATATATACACACACACATCGTTCTCTTTGGGTGATTCCCCCTTTTTCTTCCCATTAGAATTATTTGTGTTTGATAATTTGAAATCTCTGACAATTCAAAATTATCTAATATAATTTTAAGTCTTCCTGTGCCCTCCTGGATTTTCTTTCTCTATAAAAATTTAGGCTTCTACCTGTCCTTTCTTTGAATCCTTTGAAATCAGTCTTCCAAAAAGTGAGAGTCTAAGTCAATATATACCTAGCTTTCTTTCCTTCATAAATATTAATTATTCAATTCTTTGCCTCTATATGCCTATATGCCCCTCATTTTATCAAGCTACCTCTCACTTTACCCTCCTGCTTCTTAGTATAACCCATTGCCTCTCACTACATTATGTTAAGTACATTATCCATCACTCCATGCTATCCCTTCACTAGCCTGAATGTCATCTCTCACTGTACCACATTGTCTCTCATTACATCATCCATTCTCCCTTTACAATGTCCTGAATCTGATTACATCATATTACTTCTTGATCTACTAGGCTGCCTCGGGATATACCAGATCCTCCATTCTGCTCCTGGGCTCACAGTGTTCTTTCTCCATATCCTGCTGCCTCTCTTTATGTTTCCTTTCTTCTAACTTATTTTCTGTAGACTAGCATCCACCCAAAGTTTAAGCATATGACTAAAAGAGATGGAATTTTACCATAAATTCTGTACTCCCTGTACACAAGATAAGACCCTGTGTGAATTACTCCATATGACACATCAAACAGGACTTTCCTTGTGGTCACTCTACTTAGATTCTGCAGATACTTCCTTTAGGCTCTGATTCTCAGGGCCACAGTTCTGTGTTCCACCTCCAAACCAACCATTGTCATTAGCAGCTTTTTTAGTTTCTGGAAAAGTATTTTTCTCTCTTTGAGTTCTGGGTTTATCCCTTGTCATTTCTTCTGAAGAGAGCTCAACTTCAACATTGTTTGCTTCCATTCCCTCTGGATTATTACATTCTGATTTCCCTGACTATCTTTTTTCCACATCCCTTCCTTTCTCAAACTCTGTCTTTTTGTTTCAGGATATTTACCACTTAGGGAATACAGAGAAGAGAATAAACATTTGTATAACCCGTATTATGTGTCAGGCACTGTGCTAAGTGCTTTTATTTTTAGAAAACAAATATTATCTCATTTGATCTTTATTTCAACATTGAAAGGTGGGTGCTTTACTATTATCCCCATTTTAAAGTGGAGGAAATTAGACCAAACAGAGGTTAAATGACTTGCTCAGAAACAAACAGCTAGTATATATGAGTAGTAGAATTTGAGGCTGGATTTGAATTCAGGTCTTCCTGACTCCAAATCTAGCTTTCTATCTATTGGACCACCCAGCTACCTTAAGTCTATAAACATTTTCTATTCCATTGGTCTCTGCATGAGTGCATGAGGGATTCTCTGTATCTTCTTTTCTTTCTTTAAACAGATTACTAGAACTATTTTCCAAAATATTTTTTTCAAAATTCAAGGCCTTCTATCTATCTACAAGTACCAACCCATGTATCTCAGCTTTGATTTTCTTTAGGCAGCATGGCATAGTGGGAAAAGCAATGGATTTGTAGTCAAAGGATCTGGATTCTTTTTTTTTTTTTCTGAGGCAATTGGGTTAAATGACTTGCCCAGCATCACACAGCAAGTATTAAGTGTCTGAGGTCAGATTTGAACTCAGATTCTCCTGCCTTCAGGGACTAGCTGCTCCAGGACCTGGATTCTAATAATGGGTCTATGACTAGGATATAGTGCTTCCTTACTCTGTGGCCTCAGGCAAATCATTTAATCTCTCTGGGCTTCAGTATCATCTGTAAAATGAAATGATTAGACTACATTTTACAGGTCCCCTTAAAATTCTAAATCCTATGATCCTGTGATTTCCCTCTCCCTTCCCAATTTGGTTCATAATATTTATATTAGACTCTCTCAATTCATATTTAAATACTTCATTCCATCATTGTTGAAAGAGGGGGAAGATCCTGTACCATAAGCCTAGGGCCTCATATTTAGGCAAAAACCAAAACTGTGAAAGTGGAATCATTACTTCTGATCATTAGTTAATCATTATGTGAGCTACACTTATATAATGTTGATTGGAATTAATTAAAGTTTTAAAAAATGTTAATATTTTCCATGAAAGCCCCCATGTTGTCCCTTGTAACAAAATGCAAGTCTTATTTCAAATATCTTTCCTACAAAGGAGAATTTGGATTAACAATTATAATTCATTCCTTGTGATGTTTTCCCTATGAAGTTAGGGAGTATGTGTATTTTAACTTTGAACTCTATGAAAATCTCTGAGAAAATTGGAGATAAATTATGGAGAAGACAGAAAAAGAAGGTTAAGGAAGGTTTTTTCTTGTTATGAATGTTAACTATTATTTCATGAACATCATAAAGGAAATTGTATGAAGCATAAGTCTAGAGAGAGACTATTATAAGTAATAGCTTGAGGAATGTTGAAGAGATAGTTTTACTTTCATGATTAGAGAGAAATTTGAGAAGAAAGATGGTATAGAGGCATTCTTTCTTGATTTAATTATTTTAACCTTTATATTACAAAAAGGATGAAAAGAATTATTGATGAGACTTTGGTACCTTGAATTAGCTGAATGGAGAAACTATGTTTTTAGAAGCAAGAAAAAGTCATCTGCAGTTACAAAGAATTTGAAAGAATTGCTTTGAAAGAATTAGAAACTCTTATCAAGAGAATGATTAACCACAATGGGAGAAGATTCATGACAAAACGTAATAGAGAGGTGACAGATTCAATATATATTAAGACATAATTTTTGGACATGGTCAATATGGGGATTTGGTTTGCTTAATTATACATGTTTACAATAGAGATCTTATTTTCCCTTCTCAATGTATATGTATGTGTTTATGTTGAGAACAGGAGCAAATTGGGAGGAAGAAAAGGTAGACTTTTGTCAATTGAAAAAAAATTGAAAATTGAAAAAAAAAGTAATAAAAACTAAATAAAGGCTGAGCTCACTTTCTGGCTCCACTTGCTGGAAACTACCAGCTATAATGTTTAAAAAAAAACCCAAAACAAAAAACCTTTTGTCAATTGCAAAATCAACTTTCTCTCTCCTTGGACTTGATATACCCAAATTCTTGACAATTTGTCAAATATACTTAACTGAATATCATCAATTTGATTTATAGAGGTAACCTTACAATATATGTGGTATAGAATGGGGGGCTAGAGATTCATTAGGGCAATTTTATCTTTGGCAGTTTTCATATCCTGCAGCCAAAATGGCAGACATTGAGTAGCAGACGTCAGTCTCAAGAGCTCTCTAAAGAACTTCATAATTCTCTTTTCCCTTGCCTAATATCCCTTTATTGACAAGGAATGCAATTAAGAAGAGAAACGGGCTCTATCATATTATATAACAGACAGGATCTTTTAAACAGATTGCATTTACCACTGTCTTCATATTCATAAAATAATAGTTATTGGAATCAGCAAAGAAAGTACTCAGGAAGTGATAGATCATCAATTATATAGCTGGATGGGAAATAAGAATCTGGGGAGGAAGGGGAAATCAGACTTTTAATTCATCATGTTCATTCTTTATAAACTATTAGATTTCAAAGACAACAAAAGAGGTAGTATGCAATACCCCTTGTCTTATTTTTCTAAGGCATTTAAGAAACAAACCAATCAGCATTGTAACATTTCCACACAATTTATCACTGCCACTGAAAATAAGTAATAACAATAGCCAACAAACTGTACTTGGAAGTTCATTATGTACTGAGGTCTCTGTGTACTTTAGACATTATCTAACTTGATATCAATAACAATATTTCTAAATAGAGAGATATATTTCTAGGCTATGGCAAAAGACATCGTTTTCTTTTGTTCATTTGTTTCAGTTATGGCCAACTCTTTGGGTTTTCTTGGTAAAGATATTGGAATAGTTTGCCAATTCCTTCTCCAGCTCATTTTACAGATGAGGAAACTGAGGCAAACAATAAGTGAATTAAGGAAGACTAGTCTTCCTGACTCCAGACTTGGATACACTCTGCCACTTAGCTGACCTAAAGGGCATAGAGAGCTGGCCACAAAAGCAAGATAGCTTAGGTTCAAGTCTCACCTCTGATATTTATTGGCTTCCTAGGTGTGAGTCAATTATTAACATTTCAGTGTTCTAGGAAACACTCCGAGAAGATAAAGTTTTAGAGAAGTTGCCAACCTACATTGGTAAAGAAAAAATTTTATACCAGTGAAATCCTAGATCCAATCGCTATTCCTATCCCTTTTACAATAGTGTCACAAGAAAAGAGGATACTCATGTAGGACAGGTGACTTTCTAGGTAACTAACTCTATTTTCATTAGTGATTCTGCTTGTTTTCCACTCTAGGAAGCATCTGGACCCAACCCAGATAAGCTGATTACCTTAACACCTTCTCATTGCCATTAGCTTCCTGTTCCATCAGATTGGAGGGCCATAGAGCAAAGCTCTAAACTCTCAAAGCCTCCTTTTTACAGAGTTGGCATCTGAACTTTCCATTTTTCCTTCACATTCTGCTTAATTTTGTCTCTGTGGAACATCAAATTCTCTTCCTGGACTCTTCCCATCCCCACCCAGTACCACCTCATGTCAGTTTCCTTTTGTGTGTTGTCTTCCCCATTAGATTGTAAGTTTCTTTTCAAGGCATTCTCCAATTGATAAATAGTCAAAGGATATGAGCAGACATTTTTTCTTTTTTTTTATTATAGCTTTTTATTTACAAGTTATATGCATGGGTAATTTTACAACATTGACAACTGCCAAGCCTTTTGTTTCAACTTTTCCCCTCCTTCCCCCCAACCCCCCCCCCAGATGGCAGATAGACCAATACATGTTAAATATGTTAAAGTATAAATTAAATACACTATATGTATACATGTCCATACAGTTGTTTTGCTGTACAAAAAGAATAAACTTTGAAATAGTATACAATTAGCCTGTAAAGGAAATCAAAAATGCAGGCTGACAAAAATAGGGAGATTGGGAATTCTATGTAGTGGATGAACAGACAATTCTCAGATGATGAAATTGAAACTATATCCACTCATATGAAAGAGTGTTCCAAATCACTATTGATCAGGAAATGCAAATTAAGACAACTCTGAGATACCACTACACACCTGTGAGATCAGCAAGAATGACAGGAAAAGATAATAATGAATGTTTGGGGGCATGTGAGAAAACTGGGGCATTGATACTTTGCTGGTGGAGTCATGAACAGATCCAACCATTCTGGAGAGCAGTTTGGAACTATGATCAAAAAGTTATCAAACTGTGCACACCCTTTAGTACAGCAGTGCTACTATTGGACTTATATCCCAAAGAGATCTTAAAGAAAGAACAGGACCCACATGTGCAAAAATGTTTGTGGCAGCCCTTTTTGTAGTGGCCAGAAACTGGAAACTGAATGGATGCCCATCAATTAGAGAATGGCTGAATAAATTGTGGTATATGAATGTTATGGCATATTATTGTTCTTTGAGAAATGATCAACAGGATGATTTCAGAGAGGCCTGGAGAGACTTACATCAACTCATGCTGAATGAAATGAGCAGAACCAGAAGATCTCTGTACACAGTAACAGCAGGATGGACTTGGCTCTCTTCAGTTCCACTTGTTCAGATTCAAACCAGTTCCACTTGTTCAGTGATGAAGAGAGCCATATACACTCAGAGGCAGAACCACAATATAGCATTCTTACTCTTCCTGTTGTTATTTGCTTGCATTTTGTTTTCTTTCTCAGTTTTTCTTTTTCTTTCTTGATCTGATTTTTCTTGTGCAACAAGATAACTGTATAAATATGTATACATATATTGGATCTAACATGTATTTCAGCATATTTAATATGTATTGGACCACCTGCGATCTAAGGGAGGGTGTGGGGTAAGGAGGGGAATATATGGAACAAAAGGTTTTGCAAGGGTCAGTGTTGGAAAAATTACCCATGCATATGCTTTGTAAATAAAAAACTTTAACAAAAAAAATAATTGTAAGTTTCTTAAGGGCTTAAATTTGTATCTGTAGCTTAACATAGTGCCTGAAACACTGTAGGCATATAAAATGTTATTTTTAAAAAACTGAATGAAGTTATACAGGTGACATTGCATAGCTTCCCATCAGTGAGTTTCAATTGATATAGGAATGATGTAAGAATTGAGAACTATAAACAATTTGTCAATGATTTGTAAAAATATTAACTAATAAGAGAAATGGACATCAAAACAACTCTGAGGTTTTATTTTACAACTAGAAAATTGGCAAAGAAGATGGGGATAACTAATATTGAAGGATTTTTTTAAGTGTAGTAATACACTGTTGGTAGAGTTGTAGAGAAATCAAACCATGCTGGAAAGAAATTTATATAGCAATTATCTGAAATAATTATATTCTAAGACCCAGGATTTCTAATTCGAGGCATGAATCCCAAAGAGATAAAAGTTAGAAAAAAAGGTCCCATATGCTACCAAAGTTTTTATAGTAGCATCTGTCCACTGATGTGAGAGTTGGTAGGCAAATTATGACATATGGATTTAATGGAATTTTATAGTTCAGATAGTTATGGATATAAATAATACAGATAAGTATGGAAAGACATGAACTAATATAAAATAAGCAAAACCAGAAAAACACTATATGCAACAGTTATATCAATGCAAATGGAAAATTTGAAAATGGAAACTAAATGCTGTGTAATTATAATCACTACTGGGGTATAGGACACTGCATCAATTGTGTCAATCAAATCATGTGTGGTCAGTTTTGCTGACTGCTTTTCTTGTCAGCTATTATAAGAAGTCGCATTATGCTGAAGGGTGGGAGAAAGAATCTATTGGGAAATGAAGGTAATATGAAAACAAAAGATATTGGGGCAGCTAGATGGCACAATGGTTGGAGCGCAAACTTTGAAGTCAGGAGGACCTGAGTTCAAATTTGGCCTCAGACACTTAATATGTCCTAGCTGTGTGACCCTGGGCAAGTCACTTAATCCCAATTGCCTCAGCCAAAAAAACAAAACAAACAAAAATTAAAATTAAAAAAAGGTAAATATATACTTTTTTTTCAAATATGACTGCCATAAATGTGTATTAATGATTATATAATCCTATTCCTTCAGAAAACTTTCCAATTTAATTATTTACAATGCTAAACCACTTGTGAAATACAAATTGAGAATGGCTATGTGTACATATGTGAAGGAAATATTGCTTTGAGGGTAATATCTTTATAGAGTTGGCGAAAACCGTGCAGTTTATGTGAATATTACTAGTTGTGCTGGAATAATAAAGTGTTCATAAGATTATAGTATGTACTGAACTTCAGAGGAAAGGACATTAGAGATCTTATTGGACTAGTCTGATATTCTCATTTTATAGATAAAGAAACTGAAGCTTTAAGAGGGAAGATGACTTCCCCAAAATTGCAAAAATAGGAATAAAACAGCATCAGATTTTAACTAGATTATCTGACATTAAATCCAGGTCTGACTTCAAATCTGGTGTCGTTTCCCCCTCCCCCCCATTTAGTTATAACTAAATGATAGGTCATAACCTATCATTTGCTGATTGAGGGTTTTTTGGTGCTTTATAGCTCTCTTTTTAAAAACTACATGTCTCATGAACTGACAGACATGTACTGTATGTTTAAAAGCACTTAACACAGTGCCTGGCTTATAAAATAGGTGCTTAATAAATGTTTGATCCCTTTCCTTTCCCCTACTGGACCATAGAATCTGTCAGATGACAGATTAGTCAACACTGTTTTCGTGTCTCCTGTGAGCTAAGTGCATAAGAAACCTTGACATATAGGTGTTTCTGCAATTTATTCATTGACATTTATAGTCAGGCAATGTTTAAGTGCCTCATTCAAGTTGAAAGCAAAACTTATTAGTCAAAAAAATAGTAATTTATGCTCCCAACACGAATTCTGTGATTCGAAACAGGCACTAGTCTAGAAGCATCTCTACTAAATAATAGCTTGATATGGAGTGCATAAAGTCCTATTTATTTAACATTATATAAGCAGCGGGCCTGTATATTACTTCTGTATTAAAAAGTCACTGGATCAGGAAAATTATATTCTCTTTTGTTTTTGGTCTAGGAAATATCTAGGTCTGCAATCAACCTTTCAATAAATCTCTCACGTCTTCCCTTTTGTGGGGCGAGTTCAAAATGAACAAAATGATAGTGGATGTCAGTCAAAAATGTAAATTCTTACTTTTATTTGTATCGAAACTTGATTATTAATTCAGAACCTTATGGACAGTCAAGTCAATCTGAATTATATATTATTTTCTTTTAGTCTTGAATCTGTCTTTTCACAAATGATGCTTGATACAATGTCAAAAATGAAAGGGTTGTTCAAATGAAAATGGATAATATATTCTGTATCTCATTTGTGTCTTGTTATGTTAAAGGACAGACTAATACAAGCCAGTGTTTATGTAATAGGCATGAAGCAGATTATATATTTCTTTGTCTTGAAAGACTAGAGAAACTCCTTTTTTGAATATTACATTTCTGAATACTCAATATAATTTAGGATCTAAATTCTCAATTTATGTTACTATCAAAATGAAAGCTTTCCTAAAAGTCTTCAAAAGGAGTGTCTGTAGGAAAAGATTTTTTTAAAAAGTAAGTCAAAGAATCAGGAAATTTGAGAATTGGGTATATTTATCCCTACTTATTAATTTCTTTAGTTATTCTAATTAGAAAATGAAGTATAACTTTTTTTTTGCAGTGGTTGTGGCAATTAATTATTGGTTTGCCCTGAAAACACCTAAGATACAGAGAATAGTGTGGGGGGAAAGGTAGAGGTGGAATCAAGGCAGTTTTTCATGGTTGTATACAATGAAAAAGTCATATAATGCTTTAACTCCCTGCATTCATCTCTCTGTTGAGATACCAGTATAAACCTGGCTTTAAAGAACAAAGGATTCCAAAAGAGTAAATTTCTTTCCTTTTTTTACCAGTTCATATTATTTATCAAATATTCATGTATCATTACCATATAGAAAACTGGACCTAGATCTGGCTCAGAAATGGTATATGAGCCTAGACAAGTTATTTAATTGGTCTCAGTTTCTTCACTATTAAAATGAAGATAATACCAACTAGCTTCCAAGGTTGTTGTGTAAAATGTCGTGCAAACCTAAAATATAAATGCTAGTTATTATTATTATTACTAATATAAATAATATACATCATATCAGAAGAGCGGGTTATAATGACATGTTCCTCTTTAAATATATGTTTGATAAGGAGAGAGGACGGTTAGTTTTTAACAACTTACCAAAATTTCTTGTTGCCTCTTTTAGGTTTCAGATATTGTGATTCTAACCCACAAAAAGATGAGACTCTGTTCCGATTCAGATTGAGATGGGAAGGAAATGACATTATCTAAAGCATCTATTTGATTGACATTTATTGACATATTGCAATGTTGCTCTATTTCTATTCTTGAAGTAGAGGTATATTGTTCAAGAAGCTTAAAATCCTACATGTAGGTTTACCTCTAAGACCTAGATAACTCAATATCTATATAAATTAAGTTTCAAATTGACTTGCTTGAATTTGCTCCCTCCCCAGAAAAGGATGGTTCACTGGGTTGAAAAGAGATATATATTTGGAAATAAAAGTGATGAGAAACAAAATATGTCAGTAGCAATTTTAAAAATTAAAGACAACACTCATAAAACCTACATACAGAGGACATTACAAATAAATTACTGAATGGCAAAATACAACTTTTGATATCTGATTATTTGAAATAACTAACAATTGATAAGAACAATCAAAATGAAAAAGGATGTATCCAAATCATCTCAATGTACTGAAAGAATTGTCTCCTAAAAATCAGAAACTTCTCCATTAAGCTTGCCTATAAACATTTGTCCAAAGGGGCAAAAGGACAATTAAAAGTTTCCTGTGAGAACAGTAACAAGATCTTAGAGATGTGGTCTTTGAAGTTTGAAAAGCTTCCCTGGAACTGCCACATTCTTTCCCCCAGTCCAGATGGGAAGATTTCAAAAGCAAATTCCCCTTTGTTTTCACTCTTTTATCCTATCAAGTAGAGACAAGTCCTGATAGAGCCGATCAATGATTCATTAAGTGAAATGCAGCCTGGTGCTTCCTATATAAATGACATTTTAAAAAGGTTTATGTCTATTTTATTAATTCATTGCAGACAATAAATAGCAATTGATGTCAATAATGCTTTACTGTTAAAACTGAGACACTGCTATACAAAATGAAACAAAATTTCCAATCTTTTTTCTTTCATGTATACACTCCTACCAGCAAATGGTATTGGCTAAGCTTTAGAAGGAACAACAGGGAGATGTATACATGCTTTATACATAATTGTCTTTCCTTTCATTAGATCAACTCTGTTTCCCACATGTGATTGTGAACTGATTCTAGTGATCTCTGAAAGAGAAAGGTGAATTGAAGGACTTGAGAAAGACAAGTGTCCCAAAATTTAAAAAACAAAACAAAAGATAGTGTCATTAATTTATGAGACAATGAGGTTGACTTCCATTTCTGGCAAAATTCTGGGACTTCTTAGAAGAATGGTTAGTGCACATAGAATAAAGGAAATTAATGGTCACAAAGAGTCAGCATAGCTTCATTTAAAAATAGGTCATGCCAGACTAGCCTCATTTCCTATTTTGACAGTATCACTAGACTGGAAAATCAGAGTTATGTTGGAGATGTAGTCTGCTTGGATTTCACCAAAGCATTTGACAAAGCCTCTTTTACTCTTCTAGTGGACAGAATGCAACCATGTGAGCTAGACAAAAGTCGAGTTACATGGCTTTGTAACTGGACTAGTGCAATAACTAACTTCCTAATTGTTCTGTCTGCTTCAAGTCTCCCCCGGCTCTGGTTTATCTTCCACTCAGCTATCCAAGGGATTTTTTCCTAAAATGTGGATTTCATCATGTCACACTCTTACTCAATAAACTCTAGTGGCTTTCCATTGCCTCTTAGGTTAAAATAGGAACTTTTCCATTGAGCTCTTAAAACCCTTTACAACTTACTCTGGTCTCATCACATATTATTCTTTCTCTCCCACAACTAGGAAAACTGGCCTTTTCTCTCTCCCTCACACAAGCCATGCCCTTTCCAATCCTTTGATCCGAATGTACCCCATGCTAAGAATGTACTCCCTTCTCACCTCATAGAATTGCTTCTAACCTCAAGATGTAACTCAAGTCAGTAACTGTGTAGATTGTTCCCTTCTCTTAACCCTCCAACCATTATAGCCATGCATTAGCAGTTATTTTATTATTTGTTTTTATTTTTATTTTTAAAACCTTTTATTTTCAAAACATATGCACAATTTTCAACATTGACCTTTGCATAGCCTTGTGTTCCAAAATTTCCCCTTCTTCCCCCTACCCCCTCCTCTAGATAGCAAATAATCCAATATATGTTATGCATGTTAAAATATTTTAAAATCCAATATGTATAAACATATTTATACAATTCTCTTGCTGCACAAGAGAAATCAGATCAAAAAGGAAAGAAAATGAGTAAGAAAACAAAATGCAAGCGACCAACAACAAAACGAGTGAGAATGTTATGTTGTGTTCCACATTCAGTTCCTATAGTCCTTTCTCTGGGTGTAGATGGCTTTCTTCATCATAAGATCTTGAAACTGGCCCCAATCATCTCATTGCTGGAAAGAGCTACGAACATCAGAATTGACTGTCATATAATATTGTTGTTGTACACAGGTACAATGATCTCCTGGTTCCATTCACAGTTATTCTAATATAATATTCACTTGGATTAAACCTCACTCATTAGGCCCACAATTTATTTAAAATATGAAAGGGAACATTGCTCAAAATATTTATAATAGCTAACATTGTGCCCCCCCTGTGCTAAGTGCTTTACAGATATTTCATTTGATTCTCACAATACATTCTACAGAAAGCTTTTTTTTATTTCTTGTTCAACTCTTAGTGACTTCTATCTTTAGCTACTTTGTAGTTTTCTACCTTTTTTATTTGTATTTATTAATTATTTGTTACATACACATATATTTATATTATTTCCATATCAGAAATATACTCCTTAAAAGTAGGGATTATTTCATTCTTTATCTTACAGTCTATAGAAATCATACTAATTCTTCACAGGACAAAGTAAATAATTTTGGATCCTGAGATTTTTAGTCCTGGAAAACTGGGAATCTATGGCACACTGTAAACTGGAAGACAGAATTTCAACCATAATGAGAGATGTTAAATAACTGTATCAGGGTGAGAAGGTGATGGTGGTGGTGGTAAAGAAGAAACAGGAGAAATGACACAAAGAGGAATGAATGGCAAAGGATGAGGAGATTAACTGAGTGTACCCAAGGCCTACCAAAAATGCTAGGAGATCCTTTGGGGATGGTGACCAAAGGGTGAAACATGCTTGATCACTGGTGAACTTTAACTTGGTAAAGAATCCAGGAAGCTGGGAAAATAACCTCTTTCCCTACTCTTCCCCCACTATTTCTATTTGAAAGAATGGATATTCATATCCCAAATTCTCTGTTTTTTTTAAGATATTTATTACTGTTTTCAGTAGAACTTTAAAGGCAGCTTTCTAGAATAAGATAAGATCACTTTTAATTGTGTTGGGTTGTATTTTTAAATATGAATCTTTAATTACATTATAAATAAAGATGCCAATAGTTAGATTGAATATAACTTAACTAGGTTGAAGAGCTATATCTCAGTCCAGTTTAATTTGGAGTCCTTGAGCTATTATAATTTTTATTTAAACTTTTGTTTAACTTGCATGAACTGATGCTAAGTGAAATGAGCAGAACTAGGAGATCATTGTATACAACATCAATTTTATACAACAATCAATTCTGATGGATGTGTGGGTGTGACTCTTTCCAACAATGAAATGATTGAGATCAGTTTCAAAGATCTTGTGCTGAAGAACGTCATCTACATTCAGAGAGAGGACAGTGAGAACTGAGTGTGGACCACAACAACATTCTCACTCTTTTTTATTATTGTTTGTTTGCATTTTATTTTCTTTCCTTTTTGATCTGATTTTTCTTGTGCACCAAAATAATTGTATAACTATGTTTACGTATATTGGATTTAACATATATTTTAACGTGTTTAACATGTATTGGATTACTTGCCATCTAAGGGAGTGGATAGGAAGAAAGAGAGGAAATTTGGAACACAAGGCTATGCAAGAGTCAATATTGAAAAATGATCTGTGCATATGTTTTGAAAATAAAAAGCTTTAATAAAGTAAATAAATAAATAAATGAACTTTTGTCTTATCGATTCTGTAAACAGCAGTGGAAGTAGTTGATATGAACCTGAAGAAATTGACCCTAAAGAAATGCTCCTTTTTATAGCCAGGCTCAATTGCTTTAAACAGATATATCAGGTATATGTAAGGGGAGGGAGCAGGGAAAGTAGGACAATGACCAAAGAAAGATTATGCTTTTTAATAAGCCCAGCAAGAGGAGGCAGATACGATCTGGGAGCATCAGCTTTTCCATTTTTCATTGAGAGCATGGAAAGCCTTCCTTAGAGAAACAACTCTTCATATTAACATTTCTGGTTACTTTTTTATTTGCCTTCTTGGAATCTAGCACACAGTAGACCTTAATAAATCCTGTTGATTGATTGATTACAACTGGTTAAATGACCTTACCCAAAGAATCTTCATTAATCATTCACCATCAGTTTGAAGGGTGGCATATAAAGGAGTATCTTAGGAATCTGGTCTTGGACTTACAGCTTTTTACATATTTATTAGTGATTTGGATAATGGAACAGATGGCAGCTTATCAAATTTTCAGACTGCAAAGTTGGGAGGGAAAGGTAATTTAGTGGATGACACAGTCAGGATCCAAAAACACCATAAAAATTAGAACTTGTGACAATTCTATAATTCTGGGCTTCTACTTGGAGGCTCTTGGTTTATAAGGTTTGAATACTGCCTTTCTTAAACTTAAAGGAAGACAGAACCTGACCATATTAATTACTCAGCAAGGGAGTGGAATATTTAAATTGTTCATCAGATGATATTTTACTTGAATCACCAGTCCCTTTTCTCTCTGGCAATTAGTAGTCCCTGAGAGGCTATGGTGTATATCTGTTAGTCACCAAAGAATATTCATCCAGTAACTGTTTAGTTACTTCCCAACCCTCCAACTATTATACCCATGCATTAGCAGTTGTTCTAGTCAGTTGGATTCATCCTTATTAGTTCTACAATTATTTAGGAGATAAATGGAATATTGCTCAAAATATTAAAATGTTATTATTATTGTTAATAATTGCTAACATTTATATAACACTTACTATGTAACAGATGGTAGAACAGTGGATAGAGTACAGGGAATGAACTCAGGAAGAAGTGAGTTCAAATGTAGCCTCAGACTTTTTTTTTTCTTTTAAATAATAACTTTTTGTTATCAAGATATATGCAAAGTTAGTTTTCAACATTCTTGTAAAACCTTGTATTTCAAATTTTTCTCCATCCCTTTCCCTTACCACCTCCAGCACATTTATCGTGCTGCACAAGAAAAATCAGATCAAAAAGGAAAAAATGAGAAAGAAAACAAAAATCAAGCAAACAAGAACAAAAATGAAAATGCTGTATCAATATTATATGATGATCAATTCTAATGAACATGACTCTTTCCAACAATGAGGTGATTGATACCAGTTCCAATGAATTTATGATAAAGAGAGCCATCTACACCCAGAGAGAGGACTATGGGAACTGAATGTGGATTACAATATAATATTCTCACTCTTTTTATTGTTGTTCACTTGAATTTTGTTTTCTTGCTCATTACTTTCCATTTTTATTTGATTTCTCTTGTGCAGCAAGACAATTATATAAATATGTTTATACATATTGGATTTAATATATATTTTAACATATATAACATATATTTGATTGCTTGCCATCTAAGGGATGGGGGGAAGGAGGAGAAAATCTGAAACACAAGGCTATGCAAGAGTCAATGTTGTGAAATTATCTGTGCATATGTTTTGAAAATAAAAAGCTTTATAAAAAAAATAAGAAAGAAAATACTATGTCGTGACCCATATTCAGTCCTAACAGATCTCTTTCTCAATGCAGATGCCTCTCTCTCCATTCTAAATATACTGGAATTGGCCTGAATCACTTCATTGTTGAAAAGAGTCATCTCCATCAGAACTGATCTTCACATAATCTTGTATGTACAATGTTCTCCTGGTTCTACTCACTTCACTCAGAATCAGTTTATTTAAGTCTCTCCAAGCCTCTCTGTATTCATCCTGCTGGTCATTTCTTATAGAACAATAATATTCCATAACATTCATATACCATAATTTACCCAACCATTCTCCAATTGATGGGCATCTACTCAGTTTTCAGTTCCTTGCCACTACAAAAAGAACTGCCACAAACATTTTTGCACATGTGAGTTATCTTCCCTTTTTATGATCTCTTTGGGATACATAGCCTCAGACTCTCAAGAGCTGAGTCGCTCTGGATAAGTCACTTCACCTTATTTTCTTCAATTTCCTCCTCTGTAAAATGAGCTGGAGAAGAAAATGGCAAACTACTCTAATAGTTTTGTCTAGAAAACTCCAAATGGGTAATGAAAAGTCATATATGACTGAAAAAAAAATGACTGAACAATAACAAAAATGTGCCAGATTCAGCACAAATATTCCATTAAATGCTCATAACAAACTTGGGAGGTAGGTACTATTATTATCCCTATTTTACAGGTAAGGAAATTGCGGTAAAAAGAAGTTAAATGACTTGCAAGGATCTCTTTAGATAGGTAGTAAGTATCTGAGGCCATATCTGAATTCAGGCCTTCTTAAGTCTAGGTCCATTGCACCACATTAGCTACCCCTGAACTCTGATGTCTAAGCCTAGTTTATGAGTCATCATTCAATCTGAACTCCCTTCTTTTCATTTCACAGTTTACTTTATTCAAAGGATTCTGATATTTGTTATGATTTAGTGACATTACATTAATACTATAGTGAAAAAGAAATAAATCAACCATTCCTGTATAGAGACATCTGAACAAGTGATTTAAACCTTCTTCTAGTTGCCATCCCACATCTAGGGATGTAGGGAAGGGGGTGCTTCTGACTATGTGTACCTATACTTCATGGGAAAGGAAGAAGGGAAGGAATAGTGAGAAAAGTTAGCCAGTCCTCAGAAGCTGGAGGGTTTCTCTCTGTGGCTCTTGGTCAACATAGGATCAGAATCTCTCCTGCTATATAAACTTCTAGTCATTTTGCTTTCACTAGGATGCTGGAGTCAGCTTAAACCAGCTGCTAATTGTTACATTTTAAGTTGAGTTTTTATAAATCAGAAATCAGCAAATGCTACAAATTAGGGTTTGATTTTTTGTTATTGTTGTTGATTGTTTAGAGTTTAAAAAGTGATAGGAAAATGTTAATAATACAGATTAAAATTAAAAGTGTGCTGTATGTGTACTTTCTTGTTTGTTTGTTTACCTAAGAACTAGTTCAATATTGACCAGTACATTGATGATCTGGGACACAATGGTGGGGACTTGTGAGCAACAATATTAGAAACTCAGGACTTCAGGTTTAGCCCAGGAAGTAATTGTCAATCTTAGGAGGACACCAAAACATGAGTGTATATGAGTTGAGGACTGAATCACTGTCAGAATGGATAGAATGTTAGACTTGCAGTTAGAAAGAGCTACATTTAAAAGTTCACTCTTGTGAGTGCCTCAAGCCCTTAGCAGTCCTGTGATGATAGACAACTCACTTCCATCTGTGTTAGTTTCTTCTTCTGTAAAATGGGGATAACAATAACATTACTTCTAAGGTTATTGTAAGGAAAACATGAGATCATATTTGTAAAGCACTTTGCAAATCATAAAGCACCATATAAATGCCAGTTAGTATTATTACACATAAAAACAAAATTCTCATGACACATATGGAAATGCCCATAAAAAGTGTGGGCTTAGTGTACAATCATCAAATACAGATTTTTGTTTCTAGGTTTTTATTTGTTGTTATCATGCAGCTGTGTTCTTTGCTCCTTTCCTTGGAGGATGGGGGGAATTTAGGCTTCGCCCTTAATCAATTAATCCATGAATATTTAATGAATGTACATTTTAAGTTTGGAGGTAGGTAGAAAAAAGGTTTCATGCCAATAATAATGTGATTCACTGAGCTAAGGAGATGCTGAGCAGTTTAATATGTCCCTGGGGAATCCTGTATCTAAAGCTTGTGTTCATTAGAGTCTCTTAAGGCTTCCCTGGGGATTTGAATCCAGACCAAGGCAACCCTTGGGGAAGTAATCCTTACTGAGTTTGCAACTGCTCCAGCTCCCCACGGTCCTTTGTACTTCACAGATAATTTAAATTAGAGACACTCCACCCTTACTCTGAGGCTCACTATAATTAAGTCTAATAGTTTTGACAGGACACTGGCTATTGGAAAGAGACATACTTTTGCAATGAGTTTGAGAAGTAACAATGCCCAAAGATTTGCTCCATTTCCAGAAAGATAATCAGCTTTTGGTCCAGCTGCTGAAACCCCAAACTCTGCTACTTCTTCTAAGAGGGGACAATAATTATTTCGCCTTAAAGTGTGTAGATTAAAGTGTAAGATTAAGAAATAGAGGAAGACAGGAAGAAAATATCATTAAGCTCCCTATTCCCTGGAATGATGGGGATCAAAGGCCAAAGGTCCTTGGAGATTGTATGTCTGAGACTTACCACAGGAACAAGATAAGAGAAGATGGCTGCAGCCAGGGCTGCTCCAGCTTCTGCCCCCCCTGCCCATCCATATGTCATACTTCAGCTTCAGTGGCTACCTATTACCCAAGGAGTAGAATTCATAGAATAAGAGGAAGAGCAGGAAGAGATCATAGTGTTTTTCAGTTAGGATGTTAAACTGAGCTCTTTGGCCTGGCATTCAAGATTCTCCACACAAGTACCACCTTCTGTTTCTACTTATTTCTCGTGCTACTAAAGCCACATGTCAAAATGGTTAAAGTAAAAGAAATTCAGGCTCAAACACCTGCTAGCTTTGTGACTCTAGACATGTCACTTAACTTATCTCTCCTCCAATTTCCTCATCTGTAATTATATCAATTTTATGAAGCTATCATAAGGAACAAATGAGATATGTGTAAAATGTGTTGTAGCAATAATTGCAAGATTATGTGATGATCAGCTATGATAGACAGCTCTTATCAGCAATAGTGATCCAATACAATACAAAATAGTGATCCAAGACAATTCCAATAGACTTGAGATGGAAAATGCCATCTGTATCTAGGGAGAGAGCTATGGAGACTGAATGTGAATGTAGGCATAGTTTTTTCACCTTTTGTTGTTGTTGTTCCTTTTTTTTTTTTTTTTTTTTCATCTTTTAGTTTGGTTTTTCTTGAACAACATGACAAATATAGGGGAAATACAATTTGTCATGTACTTCAAACTGCCACATAAACATAATCTATTATTGTTGCTGTTACTATTATTACTATTTCCTTCATGACATTCTATACTTCAGCCAAAGTGGGGTACTCTTTGTCAAAAAAAATCTGAGGCTAGCTTTGGGAAGAGACATAATTTCAGAAAAGGAAACTGAGGCAGTGAGTGAAATCATATCAAGGACCATTTCCAGTCTATTACCATCTCTTACCCTTTTCATCACATTATGCTGGCTTTTTAATTTTCACTTTTAATAAACATTTAAAATGCTGCCACTGGGATAGAAAAAGTATTTTGTACCTATTAAATATAACAATTAATATTATATTAATATTGTAAAATCTGTACTTTAAGAGTATTTTGTACCTATTATATTAATTAATATTATATTAATATTGTAAAATCTGTACTTTAAGAGTACTTTGTACCTATTATATTAAT